>NC_056733.1:426040049-426121638 GCF_019279795.1 Protopterus annectens | reverse complement strand
AAAGGGAAAAGGGGGCATTTTTTGGGCTTTGCCTTAAGGAACAGACCTTGCCAGACCATGTCATATCAAAATTACTGGACACACCATTGAACAAAGACAATTTGTTTAGCACCAAGGCAGAAGAGGTCTTAAAAAAGATGGAAGAAAAAGCTAAATCTATGCAGACAGCAGTCCCGGGGAATGCAGAGATCTAATCAAAGGTGTTCCCCCTTTTCAAAAACAGGGAGAGATAAGCCACACCTTTATGGTACGAACTCACAATTACTTTATACCTCCACCCCATACCTTTGCCCACCTGCTTGTGCCCCTAGGAGGAAAACTCTCCTTCCATGCAAACAACTGGGCCATTATTACCAGTGACGAATGGGTCCTCAGCATAGTGTCCCAGGGATACAAATTTTATTTCCACACTCTGCCAACCCCAGAAGGGTTCCCAGATCTTCCTCCAAACCAGTGGGCAGAGGCCATAAATCAAGTCCATTCCCTGCTCTCCATAAGGGCAATACAAGATGTTCCTGCAGACCAGATAGGCCGAGGTTTCTATTCGACTCTTCCTGGTACCCAGAAAAGAGGGCACCTGGTGCCCAATCCTCACTGTATCCATTCTAAACACCTTTCTGGTGATACCAAAATTCAAAATGCTCACCCTCCAGCAGCTTCTTCCTATGCTTTCCAAGGATGCTTGGTTAGCCACCCCAGACCTAAAAGAGGCCTACCTGCACATCCCAATCAGGGAATCTTGCAGGAAATATCTGCGTTTCAGGGTAGGATCTATGCACTTTCAGTTCTCTGCGCTTCCCTTTGGCTTATCCATTGCGCCCAGAGTTTTCACAAAATGCCTGGCTCTAGCCATTGCTTTTTGCAGACAAAGAAATATTCAAATATACTCCTACTTAGACGATTGCATGATTCAGGCAGTCAGGGAAAGCTGTTACAGCATATGACCTTTGTAAAGGACCTACTGACCTCCCTGGGTATACTATCAATGAAAAGAAATCAAAACTAGTCCCCACACAAAAAAATGTATTCCTGACAGCAAGCCTGGACACAGCATCCCAGATGGCATTCCTTACTCCAGAAAAACAAGCCTACCTGACAGGCTCCTTTTCTCAACTAGCCACCAGAACCCAGTTATCCACAAGGAAAATCCTGCAAGCTCTAGGGTTCATGGCCTCCTGCATTCTACTCATTCCATATGGCAGACTGCATATGAGAAAACTAAAATGGTACCTAAAAAGCCTTTGGTGTCAACACTCTCAAGACCTGGAAACTATCATACTTATGATACCCTGTCTAAGGAAAGATTTTCTTTAATGGGCAGCAGCATGCATTCACAACAAGGGACTTACTTTCTCACAACCCCAAGCCACTCAGACCCTCACCACAGATGCATCAGTCTATGCCTGCGGTGCACACCTGGACGGCAGGTGCATTCAGGGCTATTGGAGCCCAAATCAAATACATCTGCACATCAACCAAAAAGAGATGCTAGCTGTTGAGCATGCCATGACAGCTTTCAGACCCCTGCGCTCCCTTGGGCCTCTAGTGATCAAAACAGACACCACCACATTGATGTGGTATATCAACAAGCAGGGAGGGACTCACTCTTATCCTCTCTGCAGGCTCACCATGACCCTTTGGCACATGGCCTCAGCCATGCCAATACACCTGCTAGCACAATTCCTGCCAGGCTCTCTAAACTCACTGGCAGACAACTTGAGCAGAAACCTGCTAGACCGACATGAGTGGCAGCTAGACCATAGGACCTTCAACCTTGTAACCCAGAAATGTGGTACCCCGAAGATGGATCTCTTTGCCTCCCACTCCAATCATCAACTCCGCAAATACTGCACCAGGGAACCTCACAGCAAGGCCTGGAAAGTGGATGCTGTATCCTTCCAATGGGTAAACCTCTTGGTCTGTGCATTTCCCCATCTACCACTCATTTCAAGGGAACTGCTCAAAATAAGGGAGGAAAAACCAAGGGCAATCTTGATTGCTCCAGACTGGCCACACCAGTACTGGTACCCACTACTGCGCAGCCTGTCACCCCGGCAACCATGGCACCTACCTCAGATCCCAACACTCGTGACCCAGAAGAATGGAGAATTATACAACCACAATTGCAGACCCTGAACCTGACAGCCTGGCTTATTCCCTGACCTCTTCTCCAGCTGCCAGCCTAAGCAAACAAGTCCTGGATGTTATATGTGAGGCCAGACGCCCCAGCACTAGAAAATCCTATGCTGACAAGTGGAAAAGGTTTTGCACCTGGATCCAGGCTAAGGGAGCCAAAACAGCACAGCCCTCCCTACCTCTCATCCTTGATTACCTAGCAGACCTACTACACTGGGGTCTATCCTTCTCTTCTATTAAAATTTCATGCCTCTGTCATCTCTACTCATTACAGCACACAGCCACCTCTCTTCTCACACCCTCTCATCAAACAGTTCCTAAGAGGGGCTAGCAACTTAAGGCCACCCAGAAGAGCTCCTACCCCAGCTTGGAACCTTAACTTTGTGTTGGAAAAACTCACCCTACCCCCTTTTGAGCCTGCAGATTCAGCATAGTTAAAATTCCTCTCTTGGAAAACAGTCTTGCTTCTGGCCATCACTTCAGTTAGAAGAGTTTCAGAGCTACAGGCACTTATGGCTGTAGAGCCCTTCATCATTTTCCATGCAGACAGGGTCTCCCTCAGGACTAGCCCATCCTTCATGCTTAAAGTGGTGTCCAGTGTGGCAACCATATCCATTCATTTGCCCACCTTTTTCCCTAACCCACAAAACAAGGGGGAAGGGATTCTGCACTCTCTAGATGTGCACAGACAGCTCCAGTTCTATCTGGATAGGACTAAATCTTTTAGAAAAACTGACCAATTGCTAGTAAGCTTTGCAGCAGGGGGAGAGGGCAAGGCCATATCCAAACAAATAATCTCCAAATGGATAACACACTGCATCCATTTCTGCTATAAACAGCATCGGAAACTGCTCCCAAAGGGGGTCAGGATGCATTCCACCAGGGCAACCTCCACCTCTGCAGCTTTTCTCAGAGGGGTCCCCACCAGGGACATCTCGGAGGCTGCAACATGGACTTCTGTTCATACCTTCATCAGGCATTACCACCTGCTTATCTTCACCAAATCCAGGGCAGGCTTTGCCACCACAGTCTTGCAGGGCATCCTAGCCAACCCCCAGTCGTCTTGACTGCCTCCACCCTTTTCTTCAGCTTTGGGAATCAACCCAAATGTGATGACTGCAACGGTGAAACATGAACTACATAGTACAGTTGTGTACACTTACCATAACTGTAGATGTTCGAGTCTATTCACTGATGTTCTTCGTGTTTCACTGTTGCAGTCATTACATTTGGGTAATCTGCTGGCAGGTTGCCCTCAGTTTGCCTGATTAACAATGTCTTGGGTCCTGCGTTGGTTGCTGTCCCTTCTTCCATGACTTCAGGTCGTCAGGGGTATAAAACATGCAGCCGACGCCATTACATCAGTCTTTCTTGCCATGCAGTGCCCGAAGCAGACGCAGTTCTCAAGTGCCGGTCGGCCGACTCCTAAATTTTCGTTTTCGAGTTTCAGATCTGATGTCTTCAAGTAAAAAGCTAAGTACCCCATTGGGGAAACTTTTTCTTGCTCCTTACCGATGTTAGTAAAAGTTAATAATTGTATTACTTGTGGGAAGCAAATACCTCATAAGGATTTTCATTTGTACTGTATTCCTTGCCTAGGCCCTGACCATAACATACCTTGCTGTCGGTTTTGTGCTTTATTTAATCAACGCACTTTAAAACGTCGGTACATTTTTGCTTCTAAATATTTTGGCTCACGCTTTAATTATCCAGAAATGTCATAGTTTAACAATCCGACTACCGGAATACCTAAAAAACGCAAAGAAGAAGACAGAGACAGGCCGTTGAGGTCCAAAACTGCCGACAACGCTTCTTCTAAGCCAGTCGCCAGTTTGCTGGTACTCAGTGAGGCGCTTTCGCTGCCCCTGATACCCACTACTTCTGATTCGCAGGCCTCTACTTAGACCCATTCGGAGCCCGGTATGCCACAAGATGCTTCAATTATGGAACCCGCGGATGTCTCTACCTTGGATGGGTCCGGAGCCGCTGTGCAGGCACCGGCTTCTGAGGGTGTTTTCAGGCCTACAGATTTGTATATTAGACCGACGCCATCTTCAAAACTAAGGCCAAAATCTCGACCTGTGCCTAAAAAAAAGATGCCTGGGCCACATGTGCAGGCTCCTATGCCTAAAAAACAAATGATCAAAATGGCTGAAGATTTAATTACTCTGATCAGGGGTAGCCAACCCCCTCCCCCCCCTTCTAAGAGGCCTAGGCAAGACATTGATTATGAATCTTCAGAACAGGATTCTATTTCTTCTGACTCTTCTAATGAACAGGAATTGTCTATACCTACTTATGAGAATTTTGATGCAGAAGATTCCATTCCTTCTGCTTCTCCCCCTGAGGATTTTTCTTTTGGGGAAACTTTGCATACCTTAAGGGAGCATTTCTACTGGGAAAGTCTGGATTTCTCTGAATCTAAAAAGAGACTTAGGGATTTTCTTTTTCTTCCTCAGCATAGGCCTTTGGCTATACCTCCTGTTCTAGACATTGTTGATGATATCTTTTCAGAATCTAGTATGGCTCCTGATTCTCTGCCTCCAGCTCCTTGTAAGCCAGACAGATACTACACGGTCCCTGACTCCCACAAATTCCTTTTCAAAAATCCTGTTGCAGATCCTGAAACCATTTTTCAGGGTCCCAAGGGCATTAAGGCTTCTACAGCTAAAAATCCTACCCCTTCTGATAGAGATTCCAGGGTGCTGGATAGATGGGGTAAGAAGGTTTACACTTCTGCAACCTTGGCAATCGGGGCTTTAAGCTGTCAATTTCATATGCTAAAATTTCAACAGCCTATCATGGGACTGCTTAAACAGAAAATGATGTTAATTTCTGATTGTGTGGAAAACGAACATTTACAGGATTTACTGTATTCAGCTGAACAAGTTGGAAAACATACTTTGCAATGTAGTTTTGATTCTTTGGAGGCCTCTTGCAGGGAGGCTGTAACTGGGTCTGTGCTAAGAAAGCATGCTTGGCTCAAAGAGCAAAATCTGCCTGATCATGGTAAAGCAAAGTTGTTGGATGCTCCTTTACAACAGGACCGTCTCTTTGGTAATAAGGCTGACGAAGTTTTTAAAAAGATGGAAGATAAAGCTAAATCTATGCAAACTGTGAAAGATTTCTTACAAGTGCAACCTCCAAGATTTAGTAGGCACTGGCCTACTAAGAACTGGTCCTTTCCAGTTCCTTCGAGAGCCACTCAAGTCAAACCTAGACATTCCAAAGGCTCCAGGTTTCAGTCTCAAGGGACTTTCAGGACAAAACAATGGGGTGCCTCCTCCTCCAAATCTGGAAACAACAAGACACCCCCCCCTATGGTAAGCAGTCTCAATAACTTCCCTTTACACTTAGCAAGCACTTACCTTTTAGGTGCCCCCTTTGGGGGGGGGAACTGGCTCTTCATGCAAGAAACTGGCAACTTAGAACCCAAGACAAATGGGTTTTAAATATAGTATCCCAGGGATACAGATTTCATTTCCACACATTGCCAATTCCAAACGGTTGGCCAGACTTGCCCCCAAATCAGTGGGCAGAGGCCCAGAAACAAGTACTTTCCCTCATGAGCATGGGGGCTATTCAACCAGTACCAAAAGAGGAAAAGGGGCAAGGTTTCTATTCAAGACTTTTCCTGGTATCCAGAAAAGACAAATCATGGCGTCCAATCCTGGACTTATCTAAACACCTTTCTGGACATTCCAGAATTCAAGATGCTGACTCTTCACCAGTTACTTCCTATGCTAGGCAAAGATGCCTGGTTGGCTACTCTAGATTTAAAAGAGGCTTACCTGCATATCCCAATCAGGGAATCTTGCAGAAGATACCTCTGCTTCAAAGTAGGCTACTTGCAGTACCAGTTCTCTGCACTGCCCTTTGGCTTATGTACTGCGCCCAGGGTCTTTACAAAGTGCCTGGCTCCAGTAATTGCATTTTGCAGGCAAAGAAGTATTCAAATATATCCATACCTGGTCAATTGTCTAATTCAGGCAGAAAACAAGGACACTCTTCTAAACCATCTGGTGTTTGTAAAAAGAGTTCTAACTTGTCTAGGGTACACTATAAACGAAAAGAAATCACAACTGGTACCCTCTTAAAAAATTACATTCCTGGATGCAAGCTTGAGTACAACTGCCCAGATGGCTTTCCTTACGCCAGACAAACAAATTAATTTGGTGACTTACTTCAAACAGGTGGCCACAAAAACTGTGCTAACTGCATGGCAAATACTGCAAGCCTTGGGGTTCATGGACTCCTGCATTCTTCTAATTCCATATGCAAGACTGCATATGAGGAAACTTCAGTGGTGCTTAAGTCTATGGAATCATAATTGTCACAGCCTGGAAACAATGATTCCTATCATACCTTGCCTGCAACTAGAGTTCCTATGGTGGGCAGAGGCCTGCCACCAAAACAAGGGACTGCCATTCATACCACCCCCTGCCACCCAAACCCTAACTACAGATGCATGAGACTATGCTTGGGGGGCACATCTGGCAGGGAAGTGCATTCAGAGCAAATGGAGCCCAAATCAAATGCACCTTCATATCAATCAAAAATAAATGCTAGTTGTACAGAATGCACTGACAGCATTCAAGGACTCCCTTCTTCCAGGACAATTAATGATAAAGACAGACAACACCACGGTTATGTGGTACATAAACAAGCAGGGGGTACACACTCCTACCCCCTTTGCAGACTAACCATGGCATTGTGGAACACGGCCTTGACCTATCAAGTACAACTACAAGCACAATTCCTGCCAGGAAAGCTGAATACTCTGGCAGATGAACTAAGCAGAAATCTCATGGACCCACACGAATGGAAACTGGAACCATGGATTTTCAGCATATTGACATGCAAATGGGGGAGCCCAGACATAGATCTTTTTGCCTCGCCCCAGAACTATCAGTTGGACAAATTTTGCACAAGAACTCATCACAAAAAAAAAAAAAAAAAAAAAGCTTGGAAAGTGGATGCTCTGTCCTTCAGATAGGTTTCAGTCTATGCCTTTCCCCCTCTGCCTCTGATCTCCAAAGTTCTACTAAAAGTCAAACAGGATAAACCAAAATTGATTTTGATTGCTCCAGACTGGCCTCGCCAACACTGGTACCCACTCCTGCGCAATGTGTCACTCCTTCCACCATGGCACCTGCTTCAGACACCTTACTTACTGTCTCAGCAGAACAGCCAAATTCTGCACACTCAGCTCCAAACTTTGAATCTTGCAGTGTGACTCATCAACTAAATTCACCCTTAGCATCCCTCATCAAACCTGTGATGGATGTCATTTTGGAGGCGAGAAGGCCTAGCACTAGAAAATCTTATGTGGACAAATGGAAAAGATTCTGTGCATGGACTCCATCTCAAGCGATAAGCACAGCAGTGCCCAACATTCCTCAGATTTTACAATACTTAACTGAGATGCTTCACAAGGGCTTGTCTTTCTCTTCCATAAAAATCCATGCCTCAGCCATTTCAGCTCATTACAACATAGAAACTCCCCTCTTCTCTCACCCCTGCTAAAGCAGTATCTCAGAGGGGCCAGAAACTTAAGACCACCCAGGAGAGCTCCTACCCCTGCCTGGGACCTCAATTTTGTATTGGAAAAGCCCACTCTCCCTCCTTTCGAGCCAGCTGCTACTGCAGACTTAAAATTTCTCTCCTGGAAAACGGCTTTCCTTTTAGCAGTCACTTCAGCTAGAAGGATTTCCGAATTACAGGCTGTTATGTCAGTGGAGCCTTTCATCATTTTTCATGCGGACAGGGTATCTCTCAAGACCCAATCCATCCTTCATGCCTAAGGTGGTATCCAGTGTGGCTCTTAATCAGACCATTCATTTGCCAGCTTTCTTTCCCAATCCACAGAACAAGGGGGAGCGGATTCTGCATTCCTTGGATGTACACAGACAATTTAGATTTTACTTAAGCAGAACAAAATCTCAAAGAAAGTCTGAACAACTGCTGGTGGCATTTGCTGCAGGAGCAGAGGAAAAGACTATTTCAAAGCAAACCATTTCCAAATGGATAAGCCATTATTTTTGTTTTTGCTATATGCACCATGGAAAGACTATCCCCCAGGGGATCAGATCCCACTCCACCAGGGCTGCATCTACTTCGGCAGCCTTTCTCAAAGGTGTTCCTACCAGGGACATTCTAGAAGCTGCTACCTGGAGCTCAGTTCATACATTCACCAAACATTACAATTTACCAATTTTCTCTAAATCCAGAGCTAGCTTTGCCACTGCTGTCCTACAGGGCCTTATAGCTGGTCCTAATGCGGTATAATTCCCTCCACCCAACCATTGCTTTGGGAATCTACCCAAATGTAATGACTGCAACAGTGAAACACTAAGAACATAGTACAGTTGTGTACACTTACCATAAATGTAGATGTTCGAGTGTATTCACTGTTGCAGTCCTGGTTACCCTCCCTCCGGCCCACTATGTTTCTTTGGCTATACCTCTACCTTCTTTCACTATGCTTAAAAGCCCTTTTGGTGTATTTGCCTTTGGGATTGGAGATATATTTTTTGTGTTTCTAATTTTATTTGCTCCCCATTTGGGGGGCACCTGACATCTGGGGCAAGAAAAACTGATGCAATGGCGTTGGCTGCATGTTTTATACCCCTGACGACCTCACGTCATGGAAGAAGGGACAGCAACCGACGCAGGACCCAAGACTTTGTTAATCAGGTCGACTGAGGGCAACCTGCCAGCAGTTTACCCAAATTTAATGGCTGCAACAGTGAATACACTCTAACATCTACATTATGGTAAGTGTACACAACTGTACTTTGCAGTCCTGGTTGCTCACCCTCCATCCCCCTTGTCTCTCTCTCTGCCTCTCTCCTTACAGGGGAATGATTGGTATTTACTTTCTACTGGTGGTGTTCTTCCACCATAACCTAGCTCCCTTTTTGGGGGCTCCTGACAGTTGGGGCAAGAAAAACTGATGTAATGGTGTCGGCTGCCTGATTTTATACCACTGACAACCTGATGTCAGTCCTGGAGCGACAGCAACCGACACAGAAATACTAAGCCTCTGGTATTTGGGCCGACTGAGGACTACCCCTGGCAGGATAACCAAGTGTGATGACTGCAACAGTGAATACACTAACATCTACATTTATGGTAAGTGTACACAACTGTACTTTATGGGCTTTCTACATTGGACATCTTGACTTGCTTTTGGGACAGTTCTTGCTATCTTGCACCTCATTTGTAATGCAATTTCAAGAATGTCTTTTTAGCTCTTTGCAGTCACTGTTTTCGTGCAGCAGAACTTCTTAGGTCACTGCCAGTTGAGCTTGTTTCTGGAGCGTAACTTTCAATGTATTTGTCTTGTATAAATGTCTACCATTTCTTTTATTCAGCTTTCCATCTTTCTTGCAAATTCCACTGGTTAAGCCTGAGGTTACCTTACAAGTCAGCTTAGGCTTGATGACCAAGCTGAATAGTGGTACGTTTTACACTTCCATCCCTCCTTTGTCTGGGTCACTGTATTAGAATGTACATTTAAATCTCCCCCTCAGTTCCATCTCTGTATACATCTACTAGGGTCACAATCTTCTTTCGCAGTGCAGTTGTGTGTCATGTAATACTGTGTTTTTATATGTTCTAAGAGTGTGTAGTACAGTGAAAAGACCTTGGTAGTGTGTTATGTTTATTATAGTTGGATATGCTTTGTTTATGCTGAGCCTGTGCACGTTAACAAGTATGTGACTGATGTATGTGATTTCATTTGCTGATGCTTTGCTATAGTCAACATTTTTAGCATACTGATTAATTGGATGGATGGTTTTCTAATTTGCTTAGCAGTGTATTGTGATGTACCGATTTATTTGTACTTTACTGTTTATCATAGTGTTTCTGCAGCCCTGCAACTTCCTTACCCGTACCTATTCTACGCAGTAAACAGACATGTCACCATATAAACTCATCCTCATTCACATCTCTATGCACTTAATCACCCACACATCTTAATGTTGCCTACAAGTGTACAGACTCAATACAATCAATTATCCTAAATTTTAACTTAGGCTTTCCCCCAGTAAACCTCTCCCTACTTTTGTCATAACTGCATTCCCATCTTCTGTCCTTCAAACCCCTCTGTTTGTTACATTTCAGAAACGTGAAATTGAAAGCAGTGAAATGGAAAAAGGAATTTTCCATTTTCTTGCCAGCAAATATTGGCATCCAGTAAGAATCTATACTAGCCCCCATACTTTTCAACATTTTCATCTGTGACCTGTACACTGCTACAAAAATTACTACCCTAGTTCAATATGCTGATGACTCGACCTTTAATCGGTTTGCCAAAACTCTGTCTAAACTCCAAGACCTTACACAGCAGTCCTTCTTATCGATTGAAACGTGACTAAGTAATTTGCAATTAATTCTAAACCCAACAAAAAAACAAAATTGCTGCTCTTTAACTCAAAGACTTCTGCTCACTATTTCCTCTGCTAGTAACACCATTACTAGGACAAGAAAACTGCACAAAATTACTGAGTGCCATCATAGATTACCAGTTAAAATCTGACCAGAACGTATCACACATGGTTAAAGTTATCAAAAACTAGGTACATTAGTAAAGCCTACCTCACTGACGTGACCAGAAGACATGTAGATTTATTTGCTTGCTGCCATCTCTCTTATATGGTGCCCCAATATTCATTAGCCGTCAAGTCTCCCAGTTGAGCACACTTGAGAAATGTTATAGTTAGAGCAAATCTGGCTTTTTATTATACCAGTAGAACACACCACTGCCTAGCACTCGGAGAATTAAACAGGTTAGAAGTACCGCATCTCCTAGCTCTTCCTGCATTAACTACAATTCACGTACTTCTCTATTAGCTAGAAAATTGCCCACTTCTTAATAACTTAATACAACACCACTAATCACTGTAACCAAATCATCTAATACTGCTGATGACTCTGTATATTCAAATAGTATAGCTGAACTATGGAACCCCATCCCACTACCACTGAAATCCATTCAGGATGTAAACTCGTTTACAACACAACTAAAACTTCAGCAGTCAAATCAGTGGATCTGCTCCTGTCTAAATGCCACTGTAATCATCAGTGTGCCATATTGTCAGACCATTTCTCTTCACTCTTAATCATATGCTTCACAGCCAGTCTTCACCAGTACATATAGTTTTACTAGCACCTCTGACATATGCATACAAGCACAAGTAGTTTTGCAACACTACTTGCCACTCCACCTGTATACTTCTAACATAAACCTTATGATAGCATTATATTGCTGCCTCTGAATCCAACCTCCTAGCTACAGTGTTAACATTTTCTGCCCAACGAGTTCCTTCCCTCACTTCCATTTCTTTGAATTTCTAATCACTAATTATAAGAACTGTTACCAGCTTGACAAACCTACTAATACACATCTTCAAATGTGTGGTGTTCAACATCTACAAAATGCATAAGCATCTTTTTATACAGTATTTGTTTCCTTCATTTTCACATGAATGTAATGTAATACAATGTATGGATAATGTGTATTATCTAATGTCTGTATATGTATATTACTGAATGTCTGTTTAAAAGTGTTTGCTGGAACCTTTCTTCCTGGGAATCAACTAAAAAAAGTTTTTTGTTTTTTTTTACTAAACCCACTCTTATTCAAACCCAGTAAACCAAAGCCAAATAAAAATAAATTTATATAAAATAAAATACTTTGATTTCAACTTCAGGTTCATGCTGGAAACTTTCCTTTGTTTTTTGAATTCTTATTTTCACCCGCAAATCTAGAAATCTTGTACATTTCTGTTGTAATAGTGTTTCTATTTGCTGATTTTTTTTTCCAGCAGTCCATTTACTCAACTGATTTTCTGGCATCATTGATCCAGTTTCCATCCTTCTGCCCATCAGCAGTTGAACTGGAAAGAGACTGACGATGCCTGTATTCCAAATATGCAGAATGGCAGTCTTAATAGCTTTTGTTGCAACCCTATCTCATGAGATTCTTCATTGAGTGAATAGTTGTGACCATTTGTACATTTGACTGAGGATAGTGTGGACTGGTTTCTGTCTCTCCACTTGTCCACTGGACTGAGGTTAGTGTGGAATAGATACTGTCCACATGAATTCCCCCCTACATCTTGCACAACCTACTGAATTCTTGTGTACAAAAATACATAAGGATATCAGGTGTGCTGCCTTAAAGCATTAGTCACTGCACATGAATATGGCAGTTTATTTTGGGTAATGTGGATTAATAGGAGACATGCGTGAATGGGCGTACCTTCGTTGAAGGTTGTGCATCAGGGCTGGTAACTTGGCACGTAAAAATCAACTACCAGTCATTAGCGGACCGGAGTTTCGCTGTGGCGACCCCTAACCGGGAAAAGCCAAAAGACACAACAACAGCAACTTGAGTTATATAACTTCTTGGAAGTGGAACAAATCTATGCCCGCTTAGATTATTTGGGACTGGGTGCATTCAACTTTTCACAATTTGAGCTGTTAGTGCATGCTTTGCAGATGTGAACTGCTTGATGTTCATTGTGTTACACTGCTGCAGTCATCACACTTGGGTTATCTGCCGTCAGGTGGTCCCGCAGTCGGCCTGAGTTCCAAAGTCTTGGTCCGGCGTCGGTTGCTGTCGCTTCTTCCCTGACGTCAGTGCGACAGGGGTATAAAAGAGGCAGCCGACGCCATTTTCTTCAGTCTTTCTTGCCGCGCGGTGCCCGAAGCAGAAGCAATTCCCAAGTGCCGGTCGGCCGACTCCTGAGATTTTCAAATCGAATTTCAGACCGAAGTCTTCAATAAAGCTAAGTACCCTGTTTGGGAACCTTTTCTTGCCTCAGTCCGATGTCAGAAAAAGTTAATAATTGCATTTCTTATGGGAAGCAAATACCTCATAAGGATTTTCATTCGTATTGTATCCGTTGCCTAGGCCCAGACCACGACGTCACAGGTTGTCGGTTTTGTGCCAGGTTTAACGAACAAACTATCAAACGATGGTTTGATTTCACCCGTCATCATTTTAGTAGAAAATTTAATTATACCATGCCGTCGGAGCAACCGATGACCGGGATGCATAAAAAGCGCAAAGATAAGGACAGGTAGCCGAGACCCAAACCAGACACCGAGGCCTCTGCTAGGCCAGTCGCCAGTTCTCCGGTTTTCATTGAGGTGCCTACGCAGCCCCTGGTGACCGCTGAATTAGAACCCCAGCCTGCATCCGACTCCCAAACGGAGATTGTAGGGCCTCCAGAGCCGTTATCTTTAGGCCCTTCTGCCTCCATGGCTGAAGGGGATTCCGGTGCAGTTGAAAGGCCTTCAGTTGCTGAAGGTGTCTTCAGACCGACTACACTTACTATTAAATCCTATGCAAAACTGAAAACTCCATCAAAAGTAAGGAAGCCTGTACAGCAGTATCCAGTGCAAGGCCCCATGCCTAAGAAACGGATGCTTAAGATGGCCGAAGACTTAATTACCCTAATCAGGGGTTCCCATCCCCCACCGGACAAAAGGCCTAGACAGGAGGAGGACTACGCTTCCTCTGACCAGGTTTCCATTTCCTCAGATTCTTCTGAGGAACAGGAGTACTCTTTTCCCCCTTATGAAGACTCTGGTGCTGAAGAGTCCATTCCTTCAGAATCTCCCCCAGAAGACTACTCTTTTTTTGGGGAAACTTTACATACCATGAGGGAACATTTCCACTGGGAAGGCCAGGATTACTCTGATTCTAAGAAAAAGCTCCGAGAGTTCCTCTTACTACCCCAGCACAGACCCCTTGCTGTTCCACCTGTGTTAGACATTGTGGATGATGTTTATTCAGAATCTAGCCTCAACCCAGATTCATTACCTCCTGCACCAGCCAAACCAGACAGATACTACAGAGTCCCTGACTCACATAAATCCCTATATAAAAGCCCTGTTGCTGACCCAGAAACCATTTCCCAGGGTCCCAAAGGGGTTAAGGCCTCTATTGCTAAAAATCCTGTTCCATGTGAAAGGGATTCTAGAGCACTAGACAGATGGGGAAAGAAAGTATATACCTCAGTTACTCTAGCTATGAGAGCCTTAAATTGCCAGTTTCACATGCTGAAATATCAACAATATTTCATGTCTCAATTAAAACAAAAGATGAGCACACATACAGAGCAGCCTGCTTACAAGGAAATGCAAGATTTGTTGCATGCAGCAGAACAAGTGGGAAAACATACTTTGCAATGTGGATTTGATTCATTGGAAGCTTCTTGCAGAGCAGCTGTAACAGAGTCTGTCATTCGTAGGCATGCTTGGTTAAAAGAACAAACTTTACCTGATCATGTTAAAGCAAAGTTATTAGATGCACCCTTACAGCAGGATATTTTATTTGGTGTGAAAGCAGAAGAGGTTTTAAAGAAAATGGAGGATAAGGCAAAATCTATGCAGACGGTCAAGGATTTTTTACAGGTTCAACCCCTCGTTTCAGCAGAAATTGGCCAACCAAAAATTGGTCCTTTCCAACTTCTGACAGACCACAGAGGGGCAAATACAGACGACCAAGGGGCAGAGGTCAGCCACAAGGCTCTTACAAGCCATGACAATGGGGTGCCACAAGCCAGAAAGGAGGAGAAGACAGGTCTCAAACTATCAGAAGACAATCACAATGACTTACCCCTCGGACTGCCAAGCAAATCACTCTTGGCAGCTCCCTTGGGAGGGAAACTTGCACTTTTTGCAGACAATTGGCACATCATCACAAAAGACAAATGGGTCCTAAATATTGTAACTCAAGGATACAGGTTCCACTTTCACACTTTACCAAGGATAAAAGGAATGCCAAACCTGCCATCAAATCAATGGACAGAGGCTCAAAGACAAATTACAGCACTCATGGACATGAGAGCCATTCAACAGGTTCCTACACAGGAGCAAGGACAAGGATTTTATTCAAGACTCTTTCTGGTTCTCCAAAAGGACAAACCCTGGAGACCCATTCTGGACCTTTCAATTCTAAACACATAACTGGAAGTACCCAAATTCAAGATGCTCACACTACAGCAACTTCTTCCCATGCTGGGCAAGAAGGCTTGGCCAGTAATGTTGGACCTCAAGGAGGCATACCTGCATGTCCCTATCAGACAAAATTGCAGAAGATACCTCCGATTTATAGCGGGTACAACTCCTTACCAATTCTCTGCACTTCCCTTTGGCTTATCTACTGTGCCCAGGGTCTTCACAAAATGCCTGGCACCAGTAATTGCATACTGCAGACAAAGAGGAATCCAAATATATCCATACCTGGACGACTGCCTTATTCAAGCAGACAGCAAGGACATTCTTTTAAAACATCTGGCGTTTGTAAAAAACCTACTAAGTTGCCTAGGGTATACAGTAAACGAAAAGAAGTCAAAACTAGTGCCCTCACAAGACATAATATTCCTGGGTGCCAGCTTAAATAGAACGGCCCAGATGGCTCATCTCACACCAGACAAGCAAGGACAACTGACTCAATACTTCAAAATGATGGCAACAAAGACCCAACTCCCTGCAAGAAAAATTCTGCAGGCCTTGGGATTCATAGTATCTTGCATACTACTAATACCATATGCTAAACTGCATATGAGGAAATTACAATGGTACCTGAAAAGCGTATGAACTCAACACAGCCACAGCTTGGAAACAATAATACCACTAATTCCCTGCCTTCAACAGGAGTTTCTGTGGTGGGCTCAGGCATGTCACCTCAACAAGGGTCAGCCTTTCACCTTGCCCATAGCCAGGCATACAATGACAACAGATACACCGGATTACACCTGGGGAGCACATATGGCAGGACAGTGTATTCAGGGCAAATGGTCTGCAGATCAAATGCATCTCCACATCAATCAAAAAGAGATGGCTAGCTGTACAAAATGCCCTAACAGCTTTCAAGGATCTCCTACATCCAGGACAACTTCTAATAAAGACGGGCAACACCACAGTGATGTGGTACATAAACAAGGGGGCACACATTCCTACCCCCTATGCAGGCATGCAATGACCTTGTGGAACACAACAGTAACCTACCAAGTTCAACTACAAGCACAATTCCTGCCAGGAAAGAAAAATACATTGGCAGACGAACAAAGCAGAAATATCATGGATCCTCACGAGTGGAAACTAGACCCACAAGAATTCACAATGATAACTCAAAAATGGGGGAGCCCAGACATAGATCTGTTTGCTTCCTCCCAAAACTACCAACTGCAAAAGTTTTGCACAAGGACATACCACACACTAGCTTGGAAAGTGGACGCCCTCTCATTCAGTTGGACAACACTAACAGTGTATGCCTTTCCTCCACTGCCTCTTCTGGCAAAGGTGCTGCTAAAAGCCAGATTAGAGAGGCCACGAATGATACTCATTGCTCCAGACTGGCCACACCAACACTGGTATCCAATATTAAGGAACATGGCTCAAGGCCCACCATGGATTTTACCTCAAATTCCTCACCTGCTGACTCAGCAAAACAATCAGATCTTACACAGCCAGCTCAAGACTTTAAATCTGGCTGCATGGCAGATTATCTAAACAACCAGTCAACACTTCTCTCTACAGCTGTTATGGATGTCATTCTGGAGGCCAGGAGACCCAGCACCAGGAAAACCTACTCAGACAAATGGAAAAGATTCTGCACCTGGAACCAGGCTAAAGGCCAAAATCCTCTTGTTCCAAATATTCCTCAGATTCTGCAATATTTAACTGAGATGTTGCACAAAGGCCTTTCCTTTTCATCTATAAAGATCCACGCTTCAGCTATTTCAGCTCATTACAACACAGATTCTCCTATTTTTTCACATCCATTATTAAGAGAGGAGCTAAGAACATAAGACCGCCCCGAAGAGCACCAACACCAACTCGGGACCTCAATTCTGTTTTGGAAAAACTTACACTACTGCCTTTCGAGCCAGCTTTTTCAGCTGATTTACAGTTTTTATCATGGAAAACTGGACTGCTGCTAGTGATCACTTCAGGACGAAGAGTCTCAGAGCTACAGGCCCTAATGGCAGTGGAGCCTTTCATCATTTTTCATCAAGACAGAGTTTCTTTATGAACTAACCCTTCCTTTATGCCAAAGGTAGTATCCAGTGTGGCTCTAAACCAAACCATTCATTTACCCACCTTTTATCCAAACCCCCAGAATAAATGGGAAAGGTTCCTACACTCTTTGGACATTCACGGGCAATTACGTTTCTACTTGGATAAAACAAAGTTTTCAGAAAATCTGATCAGCTCTTTGTATCCTATGCTGCATGATCTCAAGGAAAGCCTATATCAAACAGACCATTTAAAAATGGATAGGACATTGTATCCGTTTCTGCTACACACACCATGGGAAGCCTGTGCCTGGTAACATTAGGCCTCATTCCACAAGGGCTACAGCAACATCAACAGCCTTCCTCAGAGGGTTACCAACCAAGGATATTTTGGAAGCTGCAACTTGGAGTTCAGTGCACACCTTCACTAAGCACTACCACTTACCTCTATACTCAAAAACCAGAGCTGGCTTTGCCACTGCAGTTTTGCAGGGCCTACTAGCTTCTCCAAACCCTGTTTAGTACCAACCACACAGCCTTAGCTTTGGGATTCAACCCAAGTGTGATGACTGCAGCAGTGTAACACGATGAATATAGTACAGTTTTGTACCTACCCTAAATGTAGATGTTCGAGTGTTCACACTGCTGCAGTCCAGGTTACCCTCCCACCTTCCCCTCTTCTTACCTGGGTTTTATCTATACCTTCCTGTTTATACAATCTCTAAGATGTATTTCTATATGGTGTATTTGCTTACAGCTGTAGCTATTGTTTTCTCCTTATGTTATTTACTTAGGATTATGTATTGCCTTCCTATTTGGGGGCACCTGACATCTGGGGCAAGAAAAACTGAAGAAAATGGCGTTGGCTGCCTCTTTTATACCCCTGTCGCACAGACGTCAGGGAAGAAGCGACAGCAACCGACGCTAGACCAAGACTTTGGAACTCGGGCCGACTGCGGGACCGCCTGATGGCAGATAACCCAAGTGTGATGACTGCAGCAGTGTGAACACTCGAACATCTACATTTATGGTAGGTACAAAACTGTACTTTCTGAGTTGAGATACCTGTGCAAAACCTTTAATCTCCTCCTGTTTGTTGTTTATTCAAACTGTTGCTAAAGTATACTGTCAAGTATTTGGCTTTACTAGAAAGGCTCACCCAGACTCTGCCTCAGTTTGCTGTGAGAGAAAGGTTTGTTTGCTTTTTATTTCTTGTATTTTGCATTACTTTATTGCCTTTTTCTATTTTGTATACTGTGATTTGTTTTCTTTACACAGTGTTTTACTTGTATTCTGCTTTTAACTGCATATTAAAACTTGAAAAGAGACCACAGCTCTGTCTCTTGTGAATCAGACAGAAATTAGAACAGGTCAATTAAGGAGTCACACAAGTTTGAACAGGTCAGTTAAGGTTAATCATCTGTGAGCTGAGGGGATAAAGCTAGCAATTAAACCTTCTAGTTAAGGGGTAAAATAAAACATTTCAGAGCTTTATTGGAAAGTCTCACCCAGACTTTGCCACAGTTTGCTAGGTTAGTTTGCTTTATATTTCTTGTATTTTGTATTACTCTATTGCCTTTTTCAACATTGTATATTTGATTTGTTTTCTTTACACAGTGTTTTACTTGAATTCTGATTTTAACTGCATATTAAAACTTGAAGAGAGTCCACAGCGCTCTCTCCTGTGAGTCTGAGAGATATTTGTCCCACACTGGTACTGTTGTGTTCTTAAACACCACTGTCTTTCTAGTTGCCTGCCCCTTATGTTAATTTGACCATGTATCTCATTTCCTCTCTTCTTATACTGGCTGGTGTGAGTAGGCACAAAGTTATCATTTTGTGAAATCACTCCCCTACAGCTATTTAAATTGGCCATCCTGCTGTATTCCATAGTACCAGAATACAAAAGTGCCCACCCCTTTCAATCTATCTTGCTCTTTTAAAAATAGTGGCTCTCAACTAAAACTTTACTTTTTAGGCAGGCAAAACTTAAGTTACCCACTTTCATATCTAACTGCTTAGTGCACACTGCAATGTTTAGGATAAACCAGTTTTTTCATCTTACCTTTAAGCATCTATTGCAAGACCATCAGTTATTGGAGAGCCCACATTCTGCTCTCAGTAGTCATCTTGGGATTAGTGCTTCTGTTTTCTCCTGGTGATAGGAGTACAGTGATATTATTTCCTGGAGACTGCTGATCACCAGAAAGCCTAATAACTGCTTTATAGGTGACAGCTTGGAATCTGTGCTAATATTCTGATCCTGGTGTGAGTAGGAGTAGAGCGCATTGATTCCTTACTCTTTTTGGTTGGAGAAAGAGTGTCTGCGCTTAATGTACCTGATTGGTCTGGTTCCTATTTGAGGGTCTGTATTATAAGAACAAAGTTTTAAATATTCGAACATCATATGGGCGACACCAAATGGTCGAATATTTAAAACCTCGCAAGTGTGAATGGAGATCGCCGTAGGGAATTCTTCCCTTTACTTCAACGTAGTACAATCTCGGAGTTGGTATGTTTAAGTAGCAGGGGGTGTGGGGGGAGTGTAGGGCGGGCAGAGCAATCAGGTAGGTTTTTCTTTTCTTTTTTTTTTTTTTTTTACATTTTTTTATTTTGGTTTCGATGTTTTACAACTTCGCTCACGTGGTGTCACCCATATGGTGTTCGAAGTTGTAAAACTTCATTCTTATAATATAGACCCGCCGTTTGAGGCATCTACCAGAAAAAGGGTACAAGCCTACAGATGCTTGCATCATCTGGGACAAGAGTGTGGATCACCAAGCAGGCTGTGGCCTGCTTTTCTTCTTGGGATTGGTGCTAACATTTAGCTTTTGGTGAAAGAAGAAACAAAGGAGTATTGTATCCCAACAGAGTAAAGCTGTGGTGAGACCAGCATTAGTAATAGCCAGGCAGTAGCCATTCATGTGACTCCCCTCTTTTCATCATTGGCAAGCAAGTTTTTGTTTTCAGTAAATGCTGCTTGATTTCTTTCTAACTTCAGAATATCTGCCTAAATACTTCATCCTAAAATTTTCAGGGTGTATGTATTAGTTTCCCCTCAAGTGTTTGGCAGTGCTCTGTACAGACTCAGACACCTTGAATGACATTTTTCCTGTAAAAGCACAATTGAAATTTCTCCAATATCTGGTTGCACACAGGACATCTAGTTTGCAGTGACAAGCACTGTCTACATAGTTGCAAAACAGATACTCCTGACAGTGATTTATATTCTTACTCCCAACAGTCTAATCAATAAAAAAGGGTGTGTTGCCATGGTTAAGAACTTCGTTATTGTCTCCATTACCGGTTTGGTGGATATGGGCATCCTGAGGAAATGTAGAAATTCCTCATGTTTACTAACAACCAGTTAATTCTCAAACCGATACGGTATGTGAGAGATCTATTTACACAACATCACTGGAGGCAAAGCTCTCGCATAAAAGTACTCCTAATGTCAATAAGGTTGTCAGTAGTACACATGCTGCACCCATCACGCACAATTCAAAGCAGACATATAGACCCACATATACTGAGGCACTTACATGTAACCTTCCTAAACCACAAAGACGACCTAGACAAAGAACACATAAATAACCTTAGTAGCCCCAAACGCACTCTTTCAAAACACCCACATCAACAAATAGAGCTACATCTCATGGAGCCTGTACCTCTAAGCCCATAAGGCAAGTCACCACACAATCGAACTTTCTAGTAAATGGAGACTCCATTGCGAGACCCACTGATGTCCCTCTCACCAGGCTGCGTAAGGAGGAAGTTACGGTCAGTTGCTTATTGGATCACAATTATTAATATGACTCAGTCGTAGTCCATGTGGGAGTAAATGACCTGAGATGTACCTGCGTAGACTATATGAAAAGAGACATCATAGACCTCTCGGAATATGTGTCTCAGGCTGGTATGAGCCTAGCATTGAGCAGCATTTTACCTTCTCCAAGGATGATGCCACAATCCGAACAAAAGATAATTGACTTTAATAATTGCCTTAGTTTCTGGTGTCATTCTAAGGGGGTGCAATATTTGTCAGCATGGAAGGAGATGGTCAGTAGACCAAGCTGTTTTGCCATGGATGGTCTGCACCTCTCCCCTCTAGGCTTTCGAATATTAGCTAAAACATTGTCTTTCCCCATAGTGCCGTTTTAGGCAGTGCCACACTGAAAGTATTTCTCACAAAACAAATCAAAACCAAGAAAATCTTAAGGGTATTACTGCTCAATGCGAGCCTAAACAAAAAACTCCCACTCCTTGAAAGCCGTCTTTACTGTAGAGAATGCTGATGTCTATGCGGTCTCTGAGACATGGTTTAAAGCCGTGGACAGCACACCAGCAGTGCAGGGTTATAATGCCTTCCACACATTTAGATCAGCTACTTCACAGTTAGGGACTAGTTACATCAGAAATAAATGTACTTCAAGGCTGGTCAAACAGGACAATGTACTTGAGCTGCTCCATGTTCAAATCACAGTAGGGTAAAATCCAATACTACTTTCTTGCAAGCTGTAGGTCCCCCTCTATGACCCAGGAAACCCATACCATATATTTAAACATATTGGAAAGACTAAGCATCCATCCCAATACCATATTCATGGATGACTTTAATTACCCCATTATTAACTGGGAATCCTATACAACATCAAGCATACATGCAAAGAGATGCCTGCATTTTGTAAACACAAACTTACTGGACCAGTGATATACCATCAGTACACCAACCAGGGGTACAGCCATACTGGATCTGGTCCTCACTAAAATGGGAGAGGGCTGTACACCCCTTACTGTAATGCCTTGCCTGGTAAGGTCTGACCGCAGAATGGTCTCCTTTGAAGTTAAAATAAAACCTGGACCCCCAGCTAAACTGGGAATATTCAAGAACTATTCTAAGGCTAACCTCCTGTTATTAAGTGAGAACCTGGCAAAATGTCAAACCCCTATAAACCCTGAGAACTCTTCTGCCTATGCAAAACTATTCACAGAAACCCTGTACAAGTATGTTAATAGCTGCATAGAGGCCACTCTATCCACCAGGAAGAAGTACAGAACTAACTCAAAAAACAAGCCACCCTGGTGGAGTCACAAAATCAATCGGATGTATAAGAGGAGGAAGAAAATCATGTCAAAAATTAGGAGGTGCAGCACCCAGCAGGATAAAAGCACTCTCATTAAACTAAACAAATAACTCCGTGGGCAAATAGTCTACCAAAGCCAAATTTGAGGTAAGATGCTTCCCAGGCCAAGGGCAACCACAAAGCATTCTTTAGCTATGTCTACAACCTCAAAGGCAGTACACAATTATGTACAGAGCTCATTGTAAATGGAGCCACCTATACTGAGCCAGAAGATATAGCAAACCTCCTGGCTGATAAATTCAGCCCCAGCTTTACTCATCTCTCCCCCTCAACCTTCCCTCAGGAAATATCAAGTATAACATTCCTTACTATCACTAGGAGAACAGGTCCTTAATGCTCTCTCTAAGACTAAGAACACTGTGTCAATAAGCCCAGACAGTGTCCCAGCATGCTTTCTAAATAGCATGAAACATGACCTATCAAGGCCTCTGGAATTACTATTTAACTGTAGCCTCCAAATAGGCTTCGTGCCTCATGAATCGAGAAAGGTAGCAGTCAGCCCTCTGTATAAAGCTGGGCCATCTACAAACCCTGGAAGCTACAGACCCATAAGTCTCACTAGTCTTGTATGTAAAGCCATGGAAAGAATTGTCATGGAGATGATCAGTAGAGATATAGTAAACCTCCAGACACTGGATCCAACCCAGTTTGGTTTAGTCAAGGGCAGATCGTGCCTACTCAACCTGGTGGACTTCTTTGAGAAGGTCACCAAAGCAATGGATGAGGGCAAAATTGCTCACACTGCCTATCTTGACCTGGCCAAGGCATTTGACACAGTACCCCACTTGGGCATTGTTGACAAACTCAAGAGGTTAGGTACAAACCCGTATGTCACCCGGTGGATAACCAACTGGCTCACAGACAGGAAGTTAGAACTGGGGAGTCCACATCTACAAAGAGGCCAGTCACAAGTGGAGTCCCTCAGGGATCGGTCCTTGGACCGCTCCTTTTTGGCATTTACTTCTCAGAAGTCAAGGCCAATGTCAGTGGTCTCTGGCTGACTAAATTTGCAGATGATTTCAAATTAGGAGCTGTCATTGAATCTCTCACTGACACAAATGTTCTCTAGGAGGGGCTGAAACAGACAAACAACTGGTGGTAGAGTCATGGACTAAAACTAAGTGGCAAGAAATGTATAATAGTATCCTTTGAGAAGTCATCCATCCCTGGTAACTATCATATTGACAACACACCCCTTAGAGTTGACCCAATAGTCAGGGACTTAGGGACACACATAGATAGTAATCTAGCCTTTGATCCTCGAATGTCTACAGTGGTGGGGAAATCATTCTATGTTGTGCACCTGATAAACAAAGGCATGGTATCCAAGTACAAGGAAGTCATTATTCCACTGTAGTCGACATTCATCAGGTCTGTCATTGAGTACACTGCCCCCTTTGCTATGTACCTAACCAGGCATATCCAACATCTGGAACGTCCACAGAGGTTCCTCACTAAAAGAATACAGGGCATAAGCAGTATGTCCTATGCAGGCTCAAGGACCTGTATTCTGTCTCCTACAGGTTTTTGAGGGGAGATCTATGCCTGACATACAGAGCATTGTCAGACCCCACTCTGATAGACCTCCTGCATATCCACAAAACAAACAGTACCAGAATTACCCGTTCAAAAGACTTAAACCTTGCCTGTGATATAAATAAGACCTGCTGAAGAGATAGGTATGTATCCCAGAGACTACCCCGTCTATGGAACGGGCTCCCCATCCATGTGAAGCAGAGTTCCTCCCTAATCCAATTCAAGTGCAACTTGGACAATTTGGATGGGAAAGAGGAAATTCATCCCTGGTTTGGCACCTATGTCTCTGATGCAAACAGGTAATCTGTAAATGGTTCATCTCCCAGGCCTTTGCTTCCAGTTATCAAGGGTATCAGAACTTGTCAGAGATTTGGGATGCATGGTTAGGTTTAAAAAGACCCTTGTGGTTGTTAGCCTAGTAAACACCTATGAACTTGTTTGTTTCCTCAACCGACTGGGAACTTTTATTTTTTCAGCTTTGAATGTTAACTTTTTCTTTAAAGAAAACTAACCTGAATTTTTTTTTATTAATGATATTTTTAGCTCTGACTATCCTTCCACTGTCACTTCTTTCAGTAGTTGCACTTTTATGCTGGTGTCATTGCACATGTGGAATTATTTTACTTTTTTTTTTGCCATTGGTTAAGTACTTTATTACCTGAAGAAACTTTAGTTCCTTTCATAAAAAAAAAAAAAACAGTTCTTCTTGCTTCACTGGTAAGTGTACCCTAATCAACAGATTTGCTACATGTAGATATCCTTCTGTAATCACTGTTACATTTTTTCTTACTATAGAGATATACTGCCAGGGTTAGCTGTACACCCACATAACATACTAAAGCCTTGGCCCTTCCATGCACCACAAGTCACAAATGTTTTGTGTCCAGAAGCATGACATGTAAATGATGTAGTAGCACAAAACCCTCAGAGCTTCTTTGCTGCCAGTCTGAGTACACCATTTCATTTTCAGACTGTAGGACATATGCCTGTGTACAGTCTACCGAGCCTTTGGAAGATGTATACCCCAATGGGAATGCTTCCTTTTCTTTAGCTCTGTTTTATTGTAGGTGTATGTTATCCAGAAGAGGGAATTGTGATTGGTAGATTCCCCATAAGGACAGGCATAGTGCTTTTTTGCTTCGGTGCAGAACACAATCCTAAAAAGTGTTCTGTTTGCCAGGTTTTGTCCCTAAGACCCTGAGCAACCCTCTCTTCTCTCTGTCTTGATCAGCCTAGGACTTGGTCAACTTGGAGTTCACAGTGCGTTTGCAGTGTAGTCTTCATTCTGAATCTAAAAAAGTCAGTTCTGATGCCTTCTTGGGATCAAGATTTCTTGGGATGCAGAGTTCAAACTCTTTCTATGACAGCTTTTCTTCCTCCTGAAGTCCTTTCTGTGACAGTCTTCTTTCAGTCCCTTTTTCCTTTGAAAGAGACCTCATCTAGAGAGTTTCTAAGTGCCATGGGGTTCATGGCATCCACTATCCCTCTTGTTCCATTTGCCAAATGTGGACGTTTCAGTGGTATTTGATGGAAATTTGCCTTCAACATTGCCATCCTCTGGTCTTTCAGATTCTTCTCTTGCATTGCTTGAAGGAGTTTCTTTGGATCATTCCTATATCCAGGCCTTCCATTTCTGATTCTTCCTCCAGTCGGGATCTGTACAAAGATGTCAGACCTAGGCTTGGGTACTTGTTCCCATGACTTCAGGGTCAAGGGAGTTTTATTTGTTTAGTCACCTCCTGCGAAGACCAGTATCAAGGAAATGAATGCATTGATTCTGGTTCTTTAATCACTGCATTAACTTTGGTCTCCAGAACTCCTCAGAGTCGTTATGGACAGCATCACCATTATGTAGCACATAAGCAAGGGGAAATTAAGTATTACCGCCTTTATAGCATCGGACTTCGGCTTTTGACACCATTTGATTCTTTAGGATGTATATAGTCAATCAGAAAAGAATGTAGTGTCCGAAAGTTTGAACAGATCCAGGACAAATCCACATGAGTAGATGTACAGGGGAGGTTTTCCTGGACATTGTTCAGCAATGGAGCGCTTCTTAGGTGGATCTGTTTCCCTCTCCTCAGAATAAATAACTCAGCAAGGTCTGTTTCAGAGTGCCAAGTTCTCTGGCTTTTAAAATGGAAGCCATGTCTTGTTCTTTGAGAAGGATGCTCTTGTATGCATTCCCCCCTCTTCCTGTATTAGAAAAAGGTTTTTCCAAAGTGATGTTGGACAAGCCCACAATCTTGTTGGTGACTTTCTCTTGGTCCAGACAGTATTGGTTTCCCCTTCTTTTTTACCTGGTCAGGGCAATCCTCACCGGTTACCCCATGTGATGGACGTCCTCACTCAGGACATTGTCTCTCTCATTCACACTCCTTTTCTCATCATACAGTTGACATTATGCATGATGGTTTTGATTCTTTTCTGGCACCACTTTGCTGAGGATGTGCTTCAGGTTTTACAGGAAACCCACTACTAGAAAATCTTATCTAGCTGACTGGGAGAGATTTC
Source organism: Protopterus annectens (assembly GCF_019279795.1). Taxonomy (NCBI): domain Eukaryota; kingdom Metazoa; phylum Chordata; order Ceratodontiformes; family Protopteridae; genus Protopterus; species Protopterus annectens. The sequence goes on along the minus strand of NC_056733.1, from coordinate 426,095,267 downwards.
ATTGTTGCAACACCAAATAGAAAAACATGATCATCTTTATTGGGGGGGGGGGGTTCGACTGAGTTTCCTATCAGTTTTCTAAACCAAAACTGAGCAACTCGTACTATTCTATTAAAACACATTTGTCAGCCATCTCTGCTTGTCTATTGCTTGATCTACCACTTTCTTCTAGGTTTGAGGTCAAACAGATTCTAAAAGTGATCCTTCATATTAGGCCTCCAGGAAAACCTGTTCTCCTTAGGACCTGAACTATGTTATTGAAAAGATGACATAGCCACTTTTGAATTAACAAACTCTTCCAGTATGAAACTGTGTACCTGGAAAACTGTCATTGTGGCTCTGACATCAGCCAAGAGTGTCTGAACTTCAGGCTCTTGTTACCATTCCTCCATTTTTTTTCGGTTTTCCACAGAGCAGGGTGTCTCTTAGGGCTATAACCCTTTTTGTATGCCTAATGTTGTCAATGATTTATTTTTGAATCAGCGTATCCATTTTCCTTTCTTAGAGGATTCTCCATTTGTTCGATTTGCATAGATATCTTGGATGCTATCTAGACAAGACCGAAGTGATCAGAAGATCTGAGCTACTTTTTGTTTCTTTCAGGATAAGAAATTAGGTTTAGCAGTTTCCAAACAAGCCATTTTTCTTACATTTCTAAAGCCATTTATTTTTGTTATGCTTTTCATGGGAAACTGCTTTCTTCTACTGTTCTAGTTCATTCTACTAGGGCAGTTGCCCCTTCTGGAGTTTTTTAAGGGTCTTGATGTTAGATCCTTTCTGGAAGCTGTTACTTGGTCTTTTCTGCATACTTTATCGGTTGGATGTGTTTTCAAGTGTCAGAGCAGGTTTTTCTTGTGGTTTTAGTACTTTGCCAATAGTAAGGAATACTGCAACAGTAATTAAGGAAGGACATGTTCCAGTTGTGTAAGAGCTTACCTTAGCAGTAGATGCTGTACATATTACTGTTTCAGTATTCCATTCCTTTCCTCTCTCTCTCTCTCTCTCTCTCTCTCTCTCTCTCTCTGTCTCTCCCCCTCTCCCTCCCCCTCTCTTTCCTCCTCTGGCTGAAGGGATTTCTTTTTTTGTGATGTATGTTGGATGTTACTGGCGTAACCAGTCAAGAGGAGAAGGAAACCACACTCCACTACAATTCCAGTCTCACATAGACCTACCACGACAGCAAACCAAACACATAAACACACAAAAACATACTCGGAGGCTCTAAATAAAAATCTGCCTAAGCAGCAGAGACCTCCAAAGCAGACACCCAAGCAACCGCTACCCCAAAACAAAACACGTACAACACATAGCACACAAAGCCAGTGTGCCGAACAGTGACAGCCCTTAAGGCTAAACAACACACCTGATACACTTGTAATAGGTGACTCTGTCGTCAGGCACACTGACGTCCCGCTCACCAGGCTGAACAAGAAGGTCACGGTGAGCTGCCTGTCGGGCGCTAGGATTCGCCACATAACACAAGCATTCATGTCACTCCAAGGCAAGTACAAATATGACTCAGTCATTCTCCATGCTGGTGTGAATGACCTGAGACGTACCTCCCTGGACTACATGAAAAGAGACATAGAGGAGCTCTCTGAGCATGTAGCCCAGGCCGGTATGACCCTGACCTTGAGTAGCATCTTACCCTCACCAAGAATGATGCCACAATATGAAGATAAGATGATCAATTTCAACAATTGGCTTAAGTATTGGTGTCATTCAAAGGGGATCCAATGCCTGTCAGCCTGGGATGACATGCTCGACAAGCCATGATGCTTCGCTAAGGACTGCTTGCACCTGTCTCCCCTGGGCTTTTGGATATTGGCAAAGGCTCTTGCTACCCCCATAGTGCCTTTTTTAGGCAAGGCTCAAAAGACAAACCCCCCTCCATAGGTATCACAAGGGATAAGAAACTAAGAGTAATGCTACTCAACGCCAGAAGTCTAAACCTCAAGATGCACGCACTCGAAACTCTCCTTAGCATGGAGAACATCGATATCTGTGCAGTAACAGAAACCTGGTTCAAGGCTCGTGAGAGCACCCCAGCACTACCAGGTTATACCTCATACCATGCTTTTCGGCACTAAAACTTGGACCGAACCACAAAAGGAGGGGGATACCCACACCTCCAGGTTGGTGGCACAGTACGAAGCATCAGAGACTATCCATGTGCAACTAACAGTGGGTAAAACTGCCTTCCAGTTTATAGCCTGCTACAGACCACCCTCCCAAACCCAGGTACCCCACTCGGCCTTCCTGAGAACACTGCAAAATATGAAGGTCTCTCCAAACACCATTATATTGGGCGACTTCAACTACCCAAACATAGACTGGGAGCATTACTCTAGCTCCAACACCCTAGCCCAAAGGTTCCTAGAATTTCTAAACTCAAATGCTATGGAACAACTTGTTACCACTCCCACAAGAGGGGAAAACATACTGGACCTGATCATCACCAACATGGGGACTCTATGCTCCAGACCAGAAGTGTATCCCTCACTGGTAAGATCAGACCATAAACTAATCTCACTGGATATTCACATCCCGACTCCACCCCCTGCCCGGAAAACCACAGTGAAAAACTTCTCTAATGCAAATTTCACACTCCTCAAAACCGAGGTGGAATCCTTCAAAGCCCCCGGGTCTGTGGAAAATATGGCCCAGACCGCAGAATCCTTTATAAACGCATTCTATGAACACCTTCAGGAATGCATGGATCATGCAATCCCAAATAAAACCAAGTCCCAGTCCTCCAAAGGCAGACGTCCTGTCTGGTGGACCCCAGCCATAAACAAAATATACAATAGAAGGAGGAAGCTACTACATGATAGAGCAAAATCCCAAAAAGGGAAGGCATCTCTGATCAGTATTGGCAAAAAACTACGGGCACTCATAAAATCGTCTAAGGCCAGCTTCGAGAGAAAAATTGCACAGGACACTAAGGATAATCACAAGGCTTTCTTTAGTTATGTTAGGAACCTGGGTGGGAATTCCCAGATATGCTCAGAATTAGTCCAAAATGACAAAAAATACACCGAACCCACAGACATTGCCAACATCCTAGCTGACCGGTTCAGTGCAAACTTCTCCCACCAAAGGGCAAATATCTATCCCAGCAGAGTGCTTGCCCCTGACATCTCAGATGCTCAGGTAAGAGCTGCCCTCTCCAAAGCAAAAAACACAGCATCAATGGGACCAGACGGTGTCCCGGGCTGCGTCCTACATGAACTCCAAGAAGAGCTAAACCCAAACATAAAACTACTGTTCAATCTCAGCCTTACTACAGGATATGTACCCAAAGAGTGGCGTACAGCAACAGTGGTCCCTCTCCACAAAGGTGGTGCCTCAACGGATCCTGGAAACTATCGCCCCATAAGCCTGACTAGCTTGGTCTGCAAAGCTATGGAAAGGATCATCATGGATCTCATAAATGAAGATATTGGGGACCTACAGACACTGGATCCTACCCAGTTTGGCTTTGTTAAGGGCAGATCCTGCCTCTTAAACCTGGTTGATTTCTTTGAAACAGTCACTAAGGCCATTGACGAGGGGAAGGTGGTCCACACAGCCTACCTGGACCTCGCAAAAGCCTTCGATACAATACCCCACTCAGGCACCAGCTTAAATATACACCCCTATGTCACTAAATGGGTTGCAAACTGGCTCAAGTACAGAACCCACATGGTTAGAATTGCTGGAGCCATGTCAGACTCCAAACCATTTACAAGTGGCATCCCACAAGGCTCAGTCCTGGGACCTCTCTTGTTTGGTATATATTTCTCGGAGGTACAGGCCAACACGGAAGGACTGTGGCTGACCAAGTTTGCAGATGACTGCAAACTGGGTGCCATAATCGACACTCCAGCCGACACAAGCATCCTCCAAAAGGGCCTCATAGAAACAGACAACTGGTGCCAGAGCCATGGCCTCAAGCTAAACGCCAAAAAGTGTATAGTCATCCCCTTTGGCAAAAACAAAGTGCCCACAAATTACCACATAGGAGGTAATCCATTAAGTACAGAAGAAGTAATTAGGGACCTGGGGACCCAAGTTGATAGCAATCTCTCATTTGACAAACACGTGGCCAAAGTGGTTATAAAAACATTTTATATAGCCCACCTAATCATAAAGGGATTCACATATAGATCAGGGGAGGTCATCATGCCTCTTTACTCATCCCTCATCAGGCCCATAATTGAGTACAATGCCCCTTTTGGGATGTACCTTACCAGACACCTGCAGCAACTGGAAAGACCCCAAAAGTACCTCACCAAGAGGATCAAAGGGCTCAAACAGATGCCATATGCTGCCCGGTTAAAGAAACTCAAGCTCTACTCAGTGGCATACCGCCTGCTCAGAGGCGATCTGTGCCTGACGTATAAAGCCATGTCCAACCCGGAATTAATGGACATGCTGCACCTCAGAAAATCCAAATCCCATCGAGCTACACGCTCGAGAGACTTGAACCTCAGCACTGAAATAAATAGGACATGCTGGAGGGACAGATTCATAACCCAGAGGCTCCCTTCACTCTGGAATAAAATCCCGGTCCAGGTTAGGCAGAGTCCCTCATTGACTCTCTTCAAGAGGAATCTTGATGAGTGGATGGGAGATCATAGGTTTACCCCGGGTATCACTTCTGTGTCAATGTTAGACAGAGGCACAGTATACTAACCTCGAAAAAGGGCATAGCAAAATTATTTTAAAATGGGTGGCGAAAGCCAAACACATTCTGGCTAGGCTTATAAATGCCCTAGGGCAGATAGCCTAGTATGAACCTATGAACCTATGTAGGGCATACATCTGATGTGCAGCACATGGAAGGGTCCAGGCTTTGGTATTCTGTCCAGATGTTCAGTAGGATATCCCAATAATAAGGAATGCTGCAGCAGCAATCAGTAAGATGCCTCTTTTTGGTAAGTTGTTTCTTACACAACTCCACTTTCCTAGTTGGACTATGTTTCATTTTCAGATTATACTTTGTTAGCATAGGTAGCATCCTCTGCAGTCTTATAGGTGCCTAGAGCAAGGACGTTTTGTATGTGCTTTGCAAGTGTTGGGACCTGTTTCTACCTGAACTTTTTTACCATAGACATTCATGGAATGTCTCAAATCATGCACTGTTGCTAGAAATTCATTAATGATAATGTGTTTTGCACATATACAACTGCCATTGATCTTGGGCAACTGGTTTGCTCTGTTGTGGGATTATAGCTCCTCTAACTTTCCAGTATATAAACAACTCTACTCCTAAGGTAAACTAAATGCTGTGGGGAAGGTTTCACACCAACTTTAATAACAAGCACGAAGAACACAGAGTAAGTGCTTTCTTCTTCTACATAAAGGCTACACCAGACTACTACTTGTATTTAAAACTGATTGGGCTGAATAAATATTCATCATTTGATCACATGACAAATTGCCATGAGTTTTAAATGGTAGTATGATGAAGCCTTTATTTGGAAGACAGAAGAGATTGTTCATGCTTCTTATTGTTTGTTATTGAAGTTGATGTTAAACTCTCCATGGTTTGTAGTATAACGTAGAGTTAGAAAATTTATATTTTTAATTTTGCTTTTCTCTTGGCTGGGCTTTGATAACATTTTTGTTGGTTCCTGTACCATTCTGACTGGCATATATTAACATAGCTCAATTCTTGGGCTATGCCATCTTTGTCAAGTGAGAATTACTGTAGACGTATCGGTTGCAAACTCAGCAAGAAATGTCTTTAATGTCCGATTTTATTGCTTTTCTTCCTGCTTTGACAGTTGCTGCACAGTTGCTCAGATTTTTTTTTGTATTGGGTTTCATACCCTCTGGTGTTACATTATGACCTATGTATGTCAGGTTTGTCTGTCTTAATCTACATTAGCTACTTAATGTGGAATTGTGCTTCCTTAATCTATTCAGTGACTTATAGGTTTCTTGTGCTATTCTTGTTCTCCAATTAACAGATCATCAGTTATATTTGCAACATCTTTCAAGCCTTCAGTTACCCATGCTACTGTTTTTCTTTTTTTTTTTTTAGTACCACTGATGTTGATGAATTACTAAATGGAGATCCAAGGAACCTGTAACTTCCTGGTGGTGTATCGAATGTACATAGTCTTGAGCTTCATTCATGTAGCTTTATCTTTAGAAGACATGGATTTGCATCTAGTACTGAAAATAACTTAGCATTTTACATTCATGAGGTCACGTCTTCGTCTGTAGGTGTTTGGCAGTGTTTTCTTTGAAACACGTTCAGAGCTTGTGTTTCAAAACAAATGCAAATCTTGCATTCTTTTCTCAAAAATGACTTGTTCATAGGTTCGTACTAGGGCCTATACAAGCCTAGCCATAACAATTCCCTGGGTATTTCTTCCCACAGTATTTTCTTCCCTGGACCCCTGGCTGGCAGGGCGACTGACGTGATCCCCAGAGTGAATTTTCTATCTCCCATCCATCAAGGTTCCTTTTGAAGAGGGCCAATGATGCGCTCTGCTTGACATGTATGGGCAGTCTATTCCAGAGTCTGGGGTCTCTCTGGGTCAGGAACCTATTCCTCCAGCATGTTTTGTTCATTGTGATGACAAGGTTTAGATCCCTGGAGTGTGTATCTCTGAGGGATTGGAATTTCTTTAAGTGTAGCATGTCTAACAGCTCTGGGTTTGACATGGCCTTGTATGTTAAGCAGAGATTGCCTCTGAGTAGAAGATATGCGATAGAGTATAGGTGGAGTTTTTTTAGGTGGTCAGTATAGGGCATCTGCTTTAGGCCTGTGATTCTTTTAGTGAGGTATTTCTGCGGCCTTTCCAGTTGTTGCAGATGTCTTGAGAGGTACATACCAAATGGGGCGTTGTATTCTATAATGGGTCTAATGAGAGATGAGTACAGTGGGACAATGACCTCCTTTTTTTTGGATGAAAAGCCCTTGGTGATGGTGTGCCACATAGAAGGATTTCCTGATTGTTGTGGCGATGTGGTTATCGAAGGTGAGACCACCGTCCACCTGTGACCTTCTCATCCGTTCTTTTGGTTCTGACTGCTGCTTAATGGTACCTCATCTTTCTGAGCTGTTCATGTCCTATTAAACTCTTCCTTGGTCTTTTTGGGAGCATGAATCACTGACTTATCATCAGATTGATATTATCCTGGCAGGCATAGCTAATATTAACAACAGACAAACCAGGCAGCTGCCTAGACACCATTCAGCTAGAAGATTTTTTCTAGTGTTTCTTTCCTTAAGTAAAGAAACATGACAGCAGTGTTTACTTAGACATGTCTAAGTAAATAAACAGCCCAGAACATCCCTGTTCAAGGCAGCCATGGCTGTGACATCCTGTGGGGCAGATGCTGTACACCTCACTTGGCCACACTTTTTTGCTTTTCTATTTTGACCTACCCATGATCTGGACAGTGAATCAGAGTTTTTGTGTAAACCATGGGTGGGACAGCAAGGAGGAGAAAACTCACAAAAATTGGAACAGTATATTTGATGTTATGGCTGTTGTGGTAGAAATGGCAGTGAGAGTCTGCAATCAGTGGTAGGACGAGATAAAGTTCTTTTATTTTTCTCAATACTAGGCGGCAACCTGATATTATAGGAAGGGGGCAGCTTTGCAGAATTACTGTTGAAGAATATTGCTGTTGCTGGCTAGCAAATGTGTGTTTGGTTAAAATGAAGTTGAAATAAATTACTGTGGCCATTGTATTATTTTTTGTTTTATGATACTTGTACATGAGAGCTGTACACAGTTTACAGAGTAGCAAGTATGTGCTGTGGGCTAACTGTAGATGACAGTGACTGACTTTGCTGTTTGTTCAGTCTACCTTTGTAAGACTGATGTGATTTATGTGAAGTAAGTTGCCACACTTTACTGCGTCAACTGAGTGAAATAAAGTTTAAATTCATTGGCCATTATGTTTTAACACTGTCAACCATCTGGGATGGACACAGTCAAGAAATTGTCTATAAATGTCACCATCATTTCTATCACAATTAGATGTCTGGCTGTACATAGTAAGCAAAGCTGCTATAACCGCTGGATATGGGGGCTGGCTGTGGATGAAAGTGACTAGATCCTTTTGTCATTTTCTCAGTTTAAGCATAATCTGGCTTTGCAGGACTAGAATGTGTTTGTATGAAGTGAGACGGAGCTCTTTGCTGTGTCTTCTGTGATTCTTTGAAACAAGTTTTAAGTACATTATTGCAGTTATTTTCTTTTTATTCCAATCAGACCTTTGAGCTGTGCACAGTCAGATATAGCATAATTGGTTATAATTGCTAGTATGGGAGTTGCCTGTGCTTGAAAGTGACTGAACCTGCTGTAGTGATCAAGTTGCATCAAAACATCATCAACCCCTTTCTTCCCATTTTCTTCATGGGGTCAGGGTGGTGTTCATTGTTGCCACTTCAGTTCAGTGCCAACCACCTACCTACTTTGACATTTCATACCTGACTGTCACAGGCCTTGTCTCAAACAATCCATCCATCTGTTTTCTGGAGGTCTTTTTTTTCATCTAGCCTTCTTCCTGTCTTTCCCAAATCATCTTTACCAGTCATCTTCTGCTTTCTTGCATGTACCTGAAAACTGTAATCTATGCTGTTTTAACTTCTGTACAATTGGAGTTACTTTTGCTGTCGTGTAATCATTCCGTCATCTGTCCCAAAATGTGCATTCTGCTACCAGTGTCAGGCACTTCATTGTCAACACCTCTAGCTTCATTTACTGCCCATGTTTCTGTACCATACAGAAGTATTGGTCACACCACTGTTTTTATACACCATATGTTTCAGCTTTGTAGGCATTCTTCTATCATACACTACCTCTAACACTCTGTTTGGCTGCAGCCTTCTGATTTTAGCTTTCACCTAATTCTGACTTCCCTTCTACTCAACACCTCCCCCTGGGCTTCTTCTGATTTTCCCAGGTACTGCCAGGACAACGTTTTGTTGTATGTGCCTTCAGTTTTGCATTCCATTTCCCTATCATTTATTGCAATTCTTGTTCTGAGTCTGCTTGTAATTTCTCATTGTCTGCATACAGCTGCTTTGTTGAGCTATCCTTTCCAACCTACTTGCTTAGTCGATCACTGCTATGAATAGCAGTGGGCTCAGACCTGAAACATGATGAACCCTCTCTTCCACTGGGAACCCCAACATGAGAGTGACTACTTTTCTTACTTGTGTCATTGGATTCTTGTACATAGCCTGCACTAATTTTACAAGTGATTCCAGGACTTGGTTATGATCCAGTTAAATAGTAGTATATCTAACTGCAAAACTAATATTCATTTATGTGAAGCAAGTTAGAATAATTTACTGTGGCCATTTTTTTTAAAAGATTGCTCACAGCATATCGCAAAGCTTTTAACTTTTGCTGAGGCCACAAAGAAAATTTTGTGAAAGCCTTTTAGAATGCACACTAAAACATCTCATCCTTCAGCACACCAGGCAACACCCGCTCATTCTTCCCTCCTTCATACTGCAACTCCATACAGATCACCCAAGAATCACCAGGAAAGCAGACCTAAGCTTGTAAGGCCTACTACATCTGCTGTCATGCAGGAAGTTGCCTTAGTCATAGGTGACTCTCTAGATACCTATCTCACCTGACTGGACAAGGACAGGATGACTGTAAGCTGAATGTCTGGTGCCATGATTTATGATGTCTGGTTTACGGGACCTTAGTGCCCTTATGATAAGTATGTCTGTGACCCAGTGGTAATCCATGTGAGAGTGAATGACTTGAGATACTCCACTTGGTGGAACATGCAGAGAGATTCCAAATGAAACTTAATGTGCATGTGCTGGAGGTATAAAAGACACTGGTATTAAGTAGTATCTTGCTTTCGCCAAGAATGATGCCTCGATACCAAGCCACAGTAACTGGCTTTAAAAGTTGGTGCCATTCTAAGAGGATTCAATACATGTCAGTCTGGGATGAGATATTGGGTAAGACTACCTCTTTCAGCAAGGATGGCTTATTCATACCAGGGCTTTCATATACTTACTAAAGCCTTTGCTGCCCCTAATAATGCCTTTTTTATGCAGAGTCTTCCTACTGGACATTCCTACATAGCAGACTCAAATCAAGTTTGGACAGCATTATGGTAGTACTCCATGCTAGGAGTCTAAACAGAAAGACGCTAGACCCTGAGGTCCTCCTGCAACACAGAAACATAGTTTCAGTGTAATGACATCACTTCTCTGTACCAGGATTTAATACTTATCGTGCCTTTGGGCCCATGGGTAGCTGCAGGGGAGTATCTGTTTTTGTCACAAGCACAGTCTCCTCATGTCAAATTACCCAAAACCCTAACACCGAGCCCAAGGATATCCAAATCACATGTAAAAAATCCAACAATTACTTAATTGCTAGCTACAGATCCCCATCCGTGTTCCCCAAATATCATGAAAATTACTTAAAACTATTTAGGGGTTAAATATTAAACTAAATTACTTCTTGCTCTGGGGCTTAAATTACCCTAACATTGTCTGGCACACTTACATCTGTAAAAATGGATATGCTTAGCATTTCCCAGACTTTATTAATGCCAGTGTACTGGAGCAGATTGCAAAACTACTTCGTAGATACTGGTTTTTAACATCCTAGCCTTCCATGCTGTACCACTCATTTTACCATCCTTGGTTAAACCTGACCACAGATCAGTTATGTTTTATGTCTGATTTAATGGTACCACTCCACAACCAAATGAAATCATCTTTAAGGGCTTATTGAAGGTAAATCTACTTCAACTTGTAGAAGACCTATGCAAAATTCCCAACAGTTCCCCACAAATAGACCCAGCTAAGAGGTCTGCCACATTCCCCTCCATTTTACCAGTTCCTAAAAGTCTGTATCTGTCCACCTAAATATAATGGCACATTTGGGAGTAAACCTCTCTGATTGAACTCCATTATTAGTAAACTGTCTAACAAAATAAGTCAAATAATGAAAGGTTGTAAGAAATCCTCATCCCTCACCTCCAGACCACACTGAAATATGCTAGCAAGGAGCTTAGAAGTACAGTAGAGAATCGATTATCGAAACTAATTGGGATGTAGGCTAGTTCGGATAATCAAACTGTTCAGATAATCAAACATATAATTGAACAGGATAAAATACTTCTAAAATCTTTTCTTTTTCTGCATACACTTTTTAAGTATTCAGCGATTTTAGTGGACAATGAATATTTTCACATACGAGCTGGCTACAAGCTCAAAAAACATGCTTATGCGAATACATATAATGCTTAGATATTCAGACTTTGAATTTTTCCTACCCGAAAACTTTGGAGAGCTGGTTCAGGTAATTGACATTTCAGATAATCAACTCTCTTCTGTACTGAAACAGAGTACAAACTTAGGGTTGCTGCATGTACCAAAGGAAATAAATCTTTCTTTAGTTATGCAATGAAATTAATTAATGTTAATTAATTTATTTATTTGCTTTTGTTTACTAGGGAAGTCCAATTGGAACAATGCCTAATTTCAGTGGAGAACCGGGAAGAGAAGCTTGAGGCAGTACTAGTTGTATAATTTAACAATATTAAAACAAGTATTTATAAAAATACTGAAATCCATTATAACATATGTGACACTGGTGCATATTAAAGAACATCACAGAAACAAGAAATTACGAATATAAACTTAATAACATCACTAAGTAGTTAAGTATCAAAATTTAGTGGTTAAATTAATGTGATATGCATCTGTAATCATGCCTATTTGTAAGTTAATAAAAGTGCCCATATTTCTCTTAGGGGAGTGTAATGAACTCACTTCAGTAAGACGTATAGAGTTAGTAGAAGAAATAGTTTAGCAGGTAAGAGAAGGAAATCATCCCTGAGATTTATTGGGTCTAGCATAAGCCATACAGCTCGTGCTATAAAGGTCCTTCTCCCAAAATGCTCCCATTTGTGATTTACAGATATATTGGCTGTAATGAGGTAAGACCTCATTATTGGCTAATTTGTGTCTGTCTAAATCGCAGTTACTAGCACTGCATGCAAATCACGCATACACATCACAGTTGCCGTACCTGTCTGCCCTCCTATTTTCACCTCATCCCTGTAATAGTTAAAGTGCCATTATGGCATGTATCTGTATGCCCTAGTGGGTAGTGTATCCCCCCACCTGTGATCACTGTACTAGTGTTGGTGCCATTACAACACTTCCAGTTGCAGTAATCCCTGCTATCTAGTGGTTTCCCCATCCCCTCTCCCCATTGTGCTGTTGGTACCACTACAGCACTTTAATCCTTGGTGGTCTAATGCATCCCCCCCAAATACCTGTACTGCTGCTGGTATTGTCAAAGCACTTCCATTTAAGAATAATTCTTGTTGGTATAGTGGTTTCCCACCATTCCTGATCTCCATACCATGCTTGTAGCACTCGGTTGAACATGGCCTTTTGGCCATGTCCAGTACTGCATCTTGGTGGCGATGCCCATGGTGATCTACATAACCAGACAAGTTCTTCTATTGCTCAGCTGTATTGCCTGGATACGGTTCAGGGGAAAGAGAACATGGCTTATTATTTTATGCCTGTTCTCCTGGAATGCATCGTTAGCATCCAGCACAGCTACAAGTTCAGCCCTTTGTGGTACTACATGTAGTTGTGGTGGGGGACTGTGCAGCACCATGTTAGGGTGTTTGCTGAATCCAGAAAAGGTACTGAGATGTGTATATGAAGGTGTACACTTTGTTTTACCTTAATGAATCCTGATCCGTATGTATTTGGTTATTTTTAACCTGGAGATTCAGGACATTTGCATATTATGTTATGATTTAGATGTAGTTTGAGATTGGTCTTAATAGTGAGGAAATTCTTTGTCTGTTGCTGAAAGGAATGCAGCTATGTAGTTTAGCTATACTTGCTGAGTATAAGGAGTCCCCATAAGAGTTGCTGGAATTTTGTGATTCCTTTATTAATCATTTACTCAAAGGATCCTTTTGGGTCTGTACTATTGTATTTATGATGGCTGAGGTGCTTGAAGGATGGTGTAATATTTTATATTATATACTTGCAGGTGTCCTGTAATGAGATTACACTTGCATGTAGAAACATCAATTTGATTTTGGAAAACAACCAGTTAGAAGGGGCCAGTGACACAAAATTATATGATTTTTTGATGGTTCCTAAACCTGTTATTCATAGGATTTTCGCTATTCTTAAAGTCTACAAAGATGTATCCAACTCCCCTTTGAGACCGATAGTCTAATCAGCTGGTTCAAAAGCACAACCCTTGGCTATCTTTGTAGATATTAAATTAAAACCATTTTATGGATTGTACCAACATAGTTTGATTGATTCCTGTGACTTCCTGGGTAAAATGGGTATTTTAGGTTTTGATCCCAATTATTGTTTCATCACCATTGATATTAAGGATCTTTTTAGTGTAATACCTCACAGTATAGGATTACAGTGCTTCGAGGGAAGTCATGACTGGTTTTGAATTCTTGTTGCAACAGGATTTCAGGATAATTTTGGAAAATATGGAATTGGTTTTGAAAAATAATTATCTTTTTTCAGGGTGAATTTTATAAACAAGTAGATGGGGTTGCTATGGGGGCATCATGTGCCCCGGTTTTCGCTATCATCACCCTACTGCATTGGGAACAACATTTTGTTTACTTCGTGTTATTATAAATATATAAGCTTATCGTTATTGGGACGTTATTTTTATTCTGTGGAGGGGCTCTTGCAATATCATTGAATCTTTTATGACTTGCATCAACAACACCACAGAATTTTTTAATTGCAAAGTTGGAATAATGGAAATTCACTTTTTACATGTTAAAATTTCCAAGGGTATTATTAATAGGAGATATGTGTCTAGATTATTTAGGAAACAACATTTTTCCAGCTCAGATTTACATTATAACAGCAATCACTGGTATTTTCAAAAGAAGAACATTGTGAAGGGCCAGATGGTGGAAGCAGCATGTATGACTACCCTTAAGGAAGATTCAGTGAATGAGTGAAACTACACTGAAGGGTTGTTTATGGCTAGAGGATACCCAAAAGTACTTACTAATTCACTGAAAAAAGAAATTTTACAGGGATGGGGGAAAAATACCTTCCTTTAATGTGTTTAAGAGAACGAAGTGGGGAATAGTTCCCCTAGTAACAAAGTACAGAAGTATTTGGACAGTGTTTGAAGTTGTAATAACAAGGAATTATTCTTTGTCTTAAATTACAACAAGTACACAAAGATGGTGCAGGAGATTATTACTAACTACTGGGATCTTTTTTCTAACCTGCCATATTTTTTAAAAGTTTTATCAAGACCTCTGAAATTTAGTTTTAAAAGGGATCCAAATTTGAAAAATATTTTTGAAAATGGCCATTTATTTTTTGGTACATCTCCCAATGATGCATGTAAAAAGGGCACTTTTAAGTGTGGAATGTGTCTACAATGTCCGTCTGTTTCTAACACCACAGAATTACATGTACCAGGATTAAGGAATCAACCACCATCAACTGGTTATTATAATTTTTATTCCAAAGGGGTTGTCTGTCTGGCTTATTGTTCATATTGTTTTGCATATTATGTTGGAAAAACAGAGAGAAGATTAAAACAGAGGGTCTATGAACATTTATATGAAATTAATAAAAAGAAGGAAACCAATGCTTTATTTAGGCATTCCCTTAACTGTACTCAAGCAAACGTTTCAATTTTGGGTTTTGGAATAAGTCAAACCCGTGAGGGGGTGGCGACTGGCAAACTAGATTGAAGTACCAGGAGTTTATTTGGCAAATATACCTGGAAGCTTGTACACCTCACAGTTAAAGCTAACCATTATTCCCTTGTTCCTGCCTTAAAATTGAGCACTTTAAAGTATTAAAATGGTTAGTTATATGTCATCACATAGCACATTTGGTTTGCATTATGAATTTAAAGCAGGATATGCAACAGTTTGTACTTGGAATGTTATATATGTTTTTAACAATATTGTACATCCTTTTATGACTGGTTAATTGTTTTTTTTAATTATGTGACCAATGAGGGTTTCTTATGACTAATGAGATTTTATTGCATGACCAATAAATTTCTTTTGTCATGTTTTTAAGTGTTCAAGGTTGATACGTTTGTTATTCTTTTGAAGTTCCCAGTTGAAGAACAAAAGCGCTAAATCTAATTTATATTCGTTAAAATTATTTTTGTCATTCCTGTTGTCGTTTTATTTAACTGTTTGGACTTCATCAACCCTGTATTACGGGGTGTTTTCCTTTATTGGTTCCAGTTCTGTCTGGCTGGGTAATTTTCTTTTGGATTTGTAGCTTTGTTGTTTTGCTCAGCCGTACTACCTGTGAATTGGTTAATGGTATAATATTTTAAATGTTGAACAATGCATTGAGCTCATCCATAATATCACACATTTCCAATTTCAAGGATATAGCGAATATAGTAGCAGACAAATTTACCCATGTTGTTGTGCCCACTATCCCTAAAAATGTTGTTTCTCCTGTAATCACTTTGGAACAAGTCTTAGAATCCTTGTCAAAAGCTAAAAATGCTTCTATGGGATTAGATAACATATCAGGCTGCATTCTCACCAGTGCTAAGTATGCCCTGTCAAAGCTTTAACTTAAACTGTTCAACCTCCGCATATCCACGGGATCTGTCCTTGATGCCAGTAGAATGACTGCAGTGATGCCCATATGCAAGGTGGCCCTTCTACAGACTGATAATTATAGGCCCATCAGTGTCACCTAACTGGTATGAAAAGCCAGGGAACATATTATAGCAGAGCTGATTTATGCAAACATAGACAACTTAACTGATCTAGACCCCTCCCTTTCAGTTTGGTTTTGTGAAAGGCAGATCCTGTCTTCTGAACCTAATAATGTCCTTTGAAAAGGGTACAGAGGCCGTGAACAGTCTTTGAAAAGGTTACATAGGCTGCATTTTGTGCACGCATGCGTATCTTAATATGTACAGGGCTTCTGACACTATACCCCCCACCATGCAGGTGTTACAAACTTCTGGATTGCTTGCTGAATTAAAAACCGGCTGCCCAAAAGATCGCAAATAGTGAATGTGGCTTGGACCCTCTGACTGTAAAAATTCTAACATTTGAGTACTGCAGGGATATGTGCTGGGCCCTCTTCTGTTTGGCAGACATCAAAGCCAGTACCCTAAAGTATGGTTGACCAAATTTGCTGATGACTGCAAGCTGGGCACATCCATTAACACCAAGTGCTCCAAAAAGGGCTGGAATATGCATATACCTGGTGTACTGAAAATGGATTCAAACTAAATGCAAAAAGCTGTTTCCCACCTCGTATGTGGTGGTGGTACTGTTCAAATGGATACGGGCATAAGAGATCTGGATGTTTATGTGGACAACTTTCTAGTTTGATCATTGTGTTTCTACCATACACAGGACATCCTTATATCTGGCCCACTTAATTTCTAAGGGAATGTAGATCATCTTACTCCTGTACTCTTGTGTATCAGATGCATCATTGAATTCAGTACCCTCTTTTGTATGTGCAGATCCAAGCATATTACTTGACTGGAAAGACCCCAACAATTTCTAACCAAAAAATTAAAGGCCTTAAATCATTCAAATATCCTGATAAATTAGCACAACTCTCCTTATAGTCAGCATACCGCCTGCTTCAGGGTGACCTGTCTCTCACTTTTTGAGCCTTGAATTACCTGCTCCAATTTGACCTCCTGCTTCTAGCAGTGGCTGTACAAACTCCCATGCTAGGGACCTAAATTTACCCCGCCAAATAAACAAGACTCACTGGAGGTATAGCTCCTCACTCAGAGTATTCCCAGCCAATGGAATAAGTTGCCACTACAAGTCAAACAAAGTACTGCTTTCTCTGTCTTTAAGGCTAGTCTTGATGATTTGATGTGTAGACATAAATTTACATAAGGATGATCTTGTATGGCCTTCATAACAGATGGCATGAACTTTTAAGTGTGTGTGTGCACTTAAAAGTGTAAATGACTAGGCCCGCTGTGGTCCCAGTGATCACTTGCCCAGTATTTTTACTATGTTCCTATAATGTCCTGTGTGACATATGATAGATATCTTATTTTTTGTACTTTAAATTATTAGTTAGTGCCCATAGTTTACAATCCCAAGCTTTTGTTAAGGTGACTAAAGTACTGCAAAGTGCACATTAACAGCTAAAGAGAAATTCTTTTTAAAAGTGTGTCAACAGGAAAAAAAAAAGGATTGGTAGTTAATGCGACATTGCATAAACATGCTGGTAAATCCTCTCATGTGGGGCCACTGAATCGCTGCATTTATCATTGTAATTGTACAGAATTAAGCACAGTATGAAAATCTACAAGCATCTGTCATTTGCTGTTCTAATTCTTGGAGGTGACTGTTGTCAGTAACAGGTGAATGAACCAAGCTACAAGATAGCTGACGACCTTTACCCCTACAAGGAGTTGTGCGGAAGGAAAGATTTTGAGGTTTTTAAAGAAATAAAGAGATAAATAATTAACAAAATTACTTTTTGTATTGAAGAAATTATAAATGTGCTGTAAAAGGTGCTTATAGCAGCATGCAGTCAGCACAGTTAGGAATAATTCCATCAAAAAAGAAGCACAGCCCTATTTTCATAGACTATCTCAGAAGCTAATGACTTATTGTACTATTGCTCATTAGGGTTGCCAGCTGTCCGGTTAACAAATATTATCAAAACAGGACTCATGAAGTCTGGGTTTTGTGCCACCACCGACAGCGTGAGAGCGAGCGCCCTAGCATGTACACAGGTCCATGTTGCAGACACGAAAGTCTGACAACAATTCTAAATATTCTGGGTTCTGTGAACAATGTTTCTGAAAATTTCTCAGGAGAAAATGTATTCACTTTAATAAACGTATGCCTGACAACACCCTTGTTTTACTTGAACTCAAGCTATGTGCCACTTTTATTGTGTTTAATCTTAAACATTCTCACCAGAGGTATTCTCAGAGCCCACAATTTTAAGAGCAGCAAACGCAGCTTCGGGAGTCACAGCTATAAACTGGTTCCAGATATCTTTTGTATAGAAATCAACAGTATTGCATTATTACAGTTACAGATATTCATCCAAGCAATCGGGAAACTTCTGAGTGAGAGTGTGTGTGTCTCTCTTAATCTGCACGGTTTCCAGACCAATGTCCTCACACTGCAAAGAATAAGCGACACCATGGTGAAACTGCTTGGCGAGAAGGTATTTCATCACGAGAAAGTCTACATTAATTGTAAGTCCACTTGACACTTTTACAGCTGCAGCAGGCTGGCAGCAGTGCATCATAGGTTGTGGTAGTGCTGCCCATCTTCTACGGCTTAGAATCATCATGCGTGCATGCTTATTATAACACCACCAGCATGGAATAGAAATCTAACCATACGCAAATTTTAAGCTAGCTAAGCCTAAGCAGCCAGTTCCAGGACCGTGAAGAGCAAGAGGCAAGACTGGTGGGGGGGGGGGGTGTCACCATGTAGTAGCTACTTAAAAACTTTCATCTACGGGGGAAATAATTAGATAGCCTAGGTCAGGTGAGGACTTGGCACTGTGTTACTCTCTCTTTTTTTTTTTTTTTTTTTTTTTTTTTTTTGTAATTCATTTAGCAGCCTTTGTGCATAACAAGATCAATGTCCTGCTGCTACTCTATGAGGAAAGGAAAGTCTGTGCTGTCAGTAGAGGATGATCATGACAGTAGATACTGACACAACAATCCACTAAGAAAACTTTTTTGCTGTCTGAAACGCTAATATTTTGTTAGCACATGCCTCTGTGTGAAGGATCTGTGTAAGATTGTAACTGTGGTACTTAGCAGTCAGACCAGGGAGATGAAGATTTGAGAGTCAGGGGTCAGTATAATTTTTGTAAGGTTAATAATTAAGTATTAACTGTGTGTGACGGAGAGAGGGAGAGAAAAGAATGCTTAAAAGGTCAAAAGCTGTAGTTGGGGAGACAGTACGATATAGTAAGAGAAGTGAAGAGGTACTAGAACAGACATGTGAGAGCTAGGATATATGGGCATACCTCTCATCAACTTTGGTCAAGAATTTTAGACAGCCAAAACTAATGGTGGGGAGGGGTGAACCAAGGCCCACCATCAGCAAAAGATTTTAAGTATTACTCTAATTCATTTTAAAAAGTCAGTAGAACTGTTGCATCATCATGCATTTTCTGTACAAGATTCTTATATAACATTCAACATTATTGACTAATTTTCAATGACATAACCTGACAGTAATTTTTCAAGGGAGATTGTAAAAATTTGGGGAAAAATTAGGGAATTTCTGCAGAACTCTCAGTATTTCAAAGATATTTCAATGTGTAATAGATGAATTTGAAAGAGAGAATCATGAAAGATGTTCAGTTGTCCACAAGCAGATCATCTTAGGGAAAATTAGGGTAAAGGAAAGGTCTTATAAAAGAAGGAAAAGGGGAGGAAAGGATGGCCAAGGGTTAAAGTATTTGGAAGTCAGGGACAAGACCAATAATAATAAATAATAATAATAATAGTAATAATAATAATACCATATGTTGACCAGGTAGGCCAAGTGGACACATACAGTCCTTTGCGAACTGGGACACATTTGTGGGTAAGTGTGGCAAAAGATAGTGGAGGGAATCGGACCCTATACCACAAGAACTATACAATGGATAGACTTGGAAAAGGCAAGACTCAATACGGTGTTTGCAAGTAAATTAGTAAAATGGACATTTTTTTTCTTTTAGTTCTTTTGCTGGAAAAAAAGAGAGAAGACAGTTTTGGATTGTTTCAGGAACAGAGACATGTCACTGAGGATGGCGAAGGTGAAGTGATGAATGAGTTATTAGTTTGGCAGTTTACCAAAAGGCACAAGGGGAGGGAGACAGCATGGCAGGGTATAGAGGCATGGGCAAGGGAAGTACTGGATTGATGGGATTCATTACTGTGGATGGGTTGATGTTGGAATTGTCTTGACTTGGGAGACTGAAGTTCTAGGACTAAATGGAATTCTGACTGGGTACTTGGGAACCTTGTCAGGACACTGGCAGATAGTTTATTGGAACTTTTCACTAGGAACTTTTCACTAGGTTATTGAGATATAAGATGATGGAAGAGTATTAGAGGACTGTGATTTCTGTTTAGAAGACATAAAACTGGTCCTGCAAACTGTAAACCTGTGGATTTTACTTTGGTGATGTAAAAGCTGTTGCAGACAATTTTGAAGGGAAACTTTTCGACAGGAGAAATTACTTAATGGACCGCTTTGCACATGCTTTTATAGAGCACATGAGGCATGGGGGTGGGGAATTGAGTAGGGCATCAGATTAGATTTTGGTAGGAGTGGCAGCTGGTATTTGAGATGGAGGACAGACACCAGTAGCAGCCAATGAGTGGTCTGCTGCATAGGAGGCAATTTTCTTTTTTGTTTTAAAGCTCATTCAGTAAACATGTTGAAGTTGTATGGCTATATTATAGTAAAATGAAATAACAGTTCTCCAGCAGATATGTTGTTTCTGGATGTTAGGAAGGCTTTTAATAAGATATCAAGCAGATGAAACAGTAAAATGAAATGCTTGTAGATGAGGAAGTAAACACAAGTGTTTATAGTTGCGCATCTGTAATTCTTTAAAACCACATCCACTACACACAAACAAAGGATTGTAACAGGATCAGTGGATATGGTTCTAAGTTGTTTTACTACATATCTGGGGTATTTATTTGTACTTCTGTAATGCTCCTAATAATTACTTATGCTACAGAGTTGTGGTTCTGAGTAAAAAGATAATGGAACAACTGCAAATCACTGTGCTTAATAGTAGTTCTTTTCCTAATATGAACATTATACTACTTGAAAATATTGCTTTCAAGGACACACACATACTGATTTTAATGTAGATTTTATAAAAAAGTGCTTTTAATTTTTAATTTGTCCCATGAGAAATTGGAAGGTACATGTTTGCTGCAGTCACAAAACAGCTGTCAAAATTCACCAGCTGTCATATTTTAAAGGATGAACGTCTGCAGTCTGTGTGACATGAAACTTAATGAACAGTTTTGAAAGTTAGAACATGGGCTGTATCTTCACTTCTGTCATGAAGTACCACTAAAGAATAATTTCTGCTCCTTTTCCATGCAGTTGTTATATCTCAAATTAAACACTGCCATTGCTGTACACCTCCTCTTATTTTGTTTAAAGTCACATAAATGGTTTAAAAATAAAAGTTGTGACTTGTTTTGTGTTAGGGCATATTTTAGCTCTCGCATCCAGTCCCCCTCCCCCAGTTCCTTTCTCAATACAAACATTCAATATTTCATTCAGATGAACTCATATTAAGTCCCTCCTGCACTTAACCCCTTAGTCTGTAGTATAATAGCAATAAAGTAATAGGCTAACTTTGACTTTAAAGACATAAGGGGACTTGCAGCCAATTCATCACTAAACACAGTAATCCTTCATTATTAGTTCGTCCAGATTCCATTTGAAGAGGGCCAATGAGGTGCTCTGTTTGACATGAAGTGGAAGTCAGTTCCAAAGGTGTGGCAACGTATGGGAGATAAATCTGTCCATCCAGCAGGTTTTATTAATGTCACATACCAGGTAGGGTCTTTGGAGCAAGTTACCCGAGTACCATTTGACCTTTGGATATGAATAATTTCCAATAACGCAGGGTCAGAGATTGCCTTATATGCAAGGCAGAGGTCACCTCTGAGTAGTGTGTATGAAACAGAATAAAGTGACAGTGATTTCAAACAATCCCCATAGGACAGAGGGTTAAGACCTTGAATTTTCCTTGCAAGGAGCCTTTGTGGTTTCTTTAAACCTAGCTAAATTTCCCATTCCAAAGGAAAGACTCAAACCCTGTGTACCTTGTGTCTATAAGGTAAACATCTTAAATAGTATGCTAACCCCTGACTTTCCACTTCTTTTCTCAAGAGTTTTGGAAAAAGGCAAAAATAATAGGATAATTTATTAAATATAACTGTAATTCACTTAAAAAGTTAAATTTAAAAAACAGACAGCACAAACACCCACCAGGGCAGAGACCGATAAAAACTGTTAACACCACAAAGTCCAGTGGTTTACCGACGAAGTTGACTCACAGCAGTTACAAACAGCAGGTTTTAAAAAACGCAACTTTTAATGACCAGGCAAAAAACAAAAAGACTAAGCATTGAAGAATGCTTTCGCCAGACACATAGGCATCAGGTAAATCAAGACCCTGATGATGCCTATGTGTCTGGCGAAAGCATTCTTCAATGCTTAGTCTTTTTGTTTTTTGCCTGGTCATTAAAAGTTGCGTTTTTTAAAACCTGCTGTTTGTAACTGCTGTGAGTCAACTTCGTCGGTAAACCACTGGACTTTGTGGTGTTAACAGTTTTTAAATTTAAAAAACGTTTGCATCAAAAGCATTTTTAAGCTAATAACAAGTATGACATTACAATGCCTAAGATTGCTAATTGGGATATCCACGATAGTTTACCAGGAAAATTTGCAGTTATACAAGGAGCAGGCAGAATATAAGGCAAAATCGGGGACATTCTACAAAATCAGGGAACTTGAGAAGTATGTTTGTATCTTCATAGCATCAGTTACCTAATGTATGTTGGTTAACCGAAAATGGTCTGTCTGGAGAAAAGGTGGTGCATTAAACTTAAATAATGATAATAATTAGTGTTATGGACTTTATTTCAGAAAATATATATTAATGCACATTAAAAAAAACTTTGCTAGAATCTCCTTGTATTCTGACTGAGTGTGCTTCTCAAACAATCTGGAAATATAGAGCTGATAAATTTTTTTGGCACTTTTTATCTATTCAACATTGAATAAAACAATAATTGAATTCAGTTCCGAATACAGTTGGAATAAATTGCATTTATTTAAACTGTATTTGTTTTAATATTGCTATACACTAGCTTGCACTGAACTTAAATTGTTTTTAGTGCTGTTTTAGTTGCTTTTCTGTAAAACAAAACAATTCTAAGCTTGTTTCCTGCCTTTCCTGTAACTAGTCTAGTCCAGATACAGATTTGCTGTATCCAGGATTGTTTGTAAGCTTCTGAGCTCCCCAAGACTTTCTGTGTTGGAGGGAAGCCTTCTAGCTTATCAGTGGGACACCGTGGGGTGGGAGTACCCGATGCTACTAGAGAGTAAACTCTGCCAGTATAGCCTTGCACCAGTCCGGGGACGCACACTAGCAAGCAGATGCTCCTTTCATAAGAAACAGATACTTCAGTGATGCAAAAGTAGTTGCATAGTATTTGTGTAGACTCTTTATTAATGCAGCTTTTTGTCTTTACGTTTAACTCATTATATATGTCTGCTGTCACTGTCTGCAGGTACTTTACTTATTAATACTGTTATTATGGAAGACGCAAATAACGGTGTCCGTGTCAACGATAATACTGAGAGTTTTGGCAGCCCAACTACCTGGTCAGACCGGTCTACCCCAGCAAAGAAGCAAAAACGAAACATGTGATGTTCTTCATCTCACATTGCTGCAGTCCTTACACTTGGGTAGTCCGCTGTCCTCGGTCGGCCCGAATATCAAAGTATAAGGCTGACGTCGGTCAAGGCGCATTTGACTGACATCAGGAAGTCAGGGTACAAATGCGCATGACCAACGTCATATCCTCAGTCTTTTTTGCCGCATGGTCCGATGCAGAAGCAGCATTGCAAGTGCCGGTTGGCGTTCTGAGATTTTTCAAGTTTGAAGTTTCAGACCGAGTTCAAAGTTGGCTAAGTACCCCGTTGGGGAATATTTTGTTTTTTTCTTGCCTCAGTGATTTACCGGATGTCAGAAAAAGTCAATAATTGCATTTCTTGTGGGAAACAGATACCGCATAGAGATTATCATACTTTGTGTATTCCTTGCTTAGGGCCTGAGCACGACGTTGTTGGCTGTCGCTCTTGTGCTAGATTTAATAAACGCACTATAAAGAGAAGGTTGGATTGTGCAAGGTTAGTCTTTGGGAAGCAGTGTAATTATAAAATGCCGTCGGATGCTCCGACGCCCGCTTCCTCGAAGAAGCGCAAGGACAAGGCAGTTAAGCCTAGGCTAGAAGAACCGTCTGTACCGGACGCCGGTTCTTTGGAGGTGTCGGTGGAGCCGGTGGCTCCGCCGGAGGTTTCTTTGTGTTCCCAGGGTGAGACCTTATTATTGCAAGATGTGGCCTCTCAGGAGGCAAGTCAGGCTGAGGGGGCTTCTCAGGTTACTATACTCCCCTCCCTTCCTAGGGTGACTAGGCCCTCTCCTTCTGTTTCAAAGGCTTCTCCCAGGGGCAGGCCAGGTTTGACTTCAGTTGGTGTTACCCCTAGCTCTTCAGGTACTGTGCCCAAGAAGCATATGCTTAAAATGGCAGAAGATTTGATTACTTTAATTAGGGCCCCCTCCTGATAAGAGACCTAGGTTGGAGCCTGAGCTGGGGGGTTTTGAGCAGGCTTCGATGTTTCAGAGTCTTGGCTGAAGACTTGCAGGAGTACTCTCCTTATTCTGATTCTGATCTGGATGATTCTACTCCTTCTGCTTCTCCTCCTGAGGATTTTTCTTTTTCAGAAACTCTTCATTCCATGAGGGAGCATTTTAAGTGGGAAGGTCAGGACTTCTCTGATTCCAGGAAAAGGCTTAGGGAATTTTTGTTTTACCCCAGCATAGGCCTTTGGCTATACCTCCTGTTTTGGATGTAGTAGAAGATGTTTTTACAGAGGCTTCTCTTAATCCTGATTCTTTGCCTCCTGCTCCTGCTAAGCCAGATAGGTATTACAGGGTGCCTGAAGCTCATAAGTATCTTTTTAAGAGTCCTAGGGCTGACCCAGAAACTGTTAGTCAGGGGCCTAAAGGTGTTAAGGCTTCTGTTGTTAAGAATCCGGTTCCTGCAGACAAAGAGGCTAGGGCCTTGGATAGATGGGGAAAGAAAGTTTATACTTCTTCCACTCTTGCTATGAGGGCTTTGAATTGCCAGTTTCACATGTTGAAATATCAGAACTATCTCCTTTCACAATTAAAGTCTAAGGTTGATGCTCTGGCAGTAGGTATTGATTGTAAAGAGTTGCAAGATTTAGTGCATGTTTCTGAACAGGTGGGTAAGCATTCTTTGCAATGTGGTTTTGATGCTGTACAGGCCTCGTCTAGGGTGGCTGCCACTGGGTCAGTTCGCAGGCATGCCTGGTTAAGGGATCAAAATTTGTCTGAACATGTTAAAACAAGGATTTTAGATGCTCCTTTACAATCTGATATGTTGTTTGGTCCTCCTGTTGAGGCAGTTTTAAAGAAAATGGAAGACAAGGCTAAGTCTATGCAGACTGTTAATGATTTTTTGCAGGTCCAGCCTCCAAAGTTTAGTAGAAATTGGCCTACTAAGGGGTGGACGTATCCTTCTTATGATTCCCAGTCTAGGGGTAGATCTAGACGTGGTAGGGGCAGAGCTCAGGGCTCTTTCAGGCCTAGAACAGGGAGTTCTCCTGCACAGTCTTCGGGTGAGGGCAGGGGTCAGTCCTTTCGTAAGCAGACCCAATGACCTACCTTTTCAGCTGCCAGACCCTTCTCGTCTGGCAGCACCTTTGGGAGGAAGGTTGGCACTTTTCAAAGAAAATTGGAGTTTAATTACCCAAGACAGATGGGTATTGGATATCATACACCACGGTTACAGGTTTTATTTCCATACCTTGCCTCCTTTCAAAGGCATGCCAGACATTCCTCCTCAACAAAGAATAGAGGCTCACAAGCAAGTTTCTCTGTTACTCCAAATAGGGGCCATACAGCCGGTCCCTATTCCAGAAGTGGGCCTAGGGTTTTACTCTCGCCTGTTCCTAGTACCAAAGAAAGGGAACACGTGGAGACCAATTTTGGACTTATCTACCCTCAACACTTATCTGGACATTCCCAAGTTCAAAATGTTGACGTTACAGCAGCTTTTACCTCTGCTGGGCAAAGATCATTGGATGGTAACTTTGGATCTCAAGGAGGCTTACCTTCATGTTCCTATCAGACTAAGTTGCAGGAAGTATCTGCGTTTTCGAGCTGGGACTTCTCACTATCAGTTCTCTGCATTGCCCTTTGGCTTATCTACTGCGCCCAGAGTATTCACGAAAGTTCTGGCTCCAGTGATAGCTTTCTTCAGGTTAAAAGGAATTCAGATCTATCCTTATTTGGACGACTGCCTGATTTTGGCTCAAGGAAGGGAAGAGCTTCTTCATCATTTGGAATATGTGATAGCAGTGCTAAGATGCCTGGGGTATTCTGTGAACGAAATAAAGTCCAGTCTAGTACCCTCTCAGGACATGTGCTTTCTGGGTGTGAGACTGAATACAGCATCCCAGATGGCCTTTTAACCCCGGACAAACAAAAGAGTCTATCCCTTTACTTCAGTCAACTATCTCATCAGTCCGTGCTGACTGCAAGGACAGTCCTTCAAGCATTAGGGTTCATGGCATCTTGTATTCTGGTGCTTCCCAATGCCAAACTGCATATGAGGAAGCTACAATGGTATCTCAAAATGTATGGACACAGCACTGCCAGGATCTGGACACTGTCATTCAAATAATACCTTGCATTCAAAAGGAATTTTTATGGTGGGCTCAGGAATGTCACCTAAACAAGGGACTCTCTGTGACCCGGCCAGAGGCGAGTCAGATTTTAACGACAGATGCCTCAGACAAAGCTTGGGGAGCTCATCTAAATGGAAAGTGGATACAAAACAAGTGGCCTGTCAGACTACAACATCTACATATCAACATGAAGGAGATGTTAGCAGTCCATTTTGCATTAATAGCTTTCAAGGAATTACTTCTTCCAGGGCAGGTGTTGATTCTAACAGACAACACAACTGTCATGTGGTACATCAACAAGCAAGAGGGAACGCATTCTTATCCTCTATGCAGGCAAGCAATGATTTTGTGGGAGACTGCTCTCAGTTTACAGCTCAATCTTCAGGCAAGGTTTCTGCCAGGAGCACAGAACTCCTTAGCAGATGTGTTGAGCAGACAAATTATGGATCCCCACGAGTGGAAATTGGATCCTCATGTATTTCAGAAATTGACAGTGTCATGGGGAACTCCAGACATAGATCTGTTCGCTTCTCCACTAAACCATCAGCTGCCAAAGTTTTGCACAACAAGGTTTCATCCCACAGCTTGGAAAGTGGATGCTCTTTCTTTCAATTGGAGCAATCTTCATGTGTATGCCTTTCCTCCTCTGCCTCTCCTCCCAAAGGTACTTCTAAAGGTCAGACAGGACAAGCCAAGGATGATTTTAATAGCTCCAGATTGGCCTCGACAGCACTGGTACCCATTATTGAGAAGTCTGGTACGGAAGCCTCCATGGCCTTTGCCTTCGATTCCACACCTGTTGTCACAGGAGGACAGCCATTTGCTGAATGTCAAACTTCACTCTCTTCACCTAACAGCCTGGCATATTCTGTTTTGAACCATAGAGGGTCTCAACTTCCACAACAAGTTTTGAATGTGATTTTGGAAGCTAGAAGGCCTAGTACAAGGAAAGTGTACGCAGATAAATGGAAGAGATTTTTATTTTGGAGTGCAGCAAACGATTTTGATGTTTCTGAGCCTAATTTGAGTGTGGCTCTTCAATATCTTACTGAGTTACTGGACAAAGGTTTGTCTTTCTCTTCTATTAAGGTTCATGCTGCAGCAATTTCGCTCACTATGATTGTGTCCCACCATTGTTTTCTCATCCTTTATTCAAGCAGTTTCTTAGAGGGGCAAAGAATATAAGACCCCCACGAAGAGCTCCTACTCCTGCTTGGGATCTCAATTTTGTGTTGGAGAAACTCACTCTACAAACTTTTGAGCCTGCAGCTACTTCTGAGTTGAAATATTTATCATGGAAGACTGCTTTTTTGTTGGCGATTACCTCTGCAAGAAGGGTTTCTGAATTACAGGCCCTTATGGCAGTTGAGCCTTTCTTGATTTTCCATAAGGATAGGGTATCATTACGTACTAATCCTTCCTTTATGCCTAAGGTGGTTTCTAGTGTGGCTTTAAACCAAACTATTCATTTGCCTACTTTTTATGCAAATCCCCAAAATAAAGGGGAAAAGATTTTGCACACTTTAGATGTACACAGGCAGTTGCGTTATTATTTGGACAGAACTAAGGGGTTCAGGCAGTCTCAGCAGTTGTTTGTTTCTTTTGCTTTGAGTTCTCAGGGCAAGCCTGTGTCTAAACAAACTATTTCTAAGTGGATTGGGTTTTGCATTGCTTTCTGTTATTCCCATCATGGCAAGGAGGTTCCAGCTGGGATTAGGCCTCATTCCACTAGGGCTACTGCCACTTCAACAGCTTTTTTGAGGGGAGTGGCAACCAAGGATATTTTAGAGGCAGCTACTTGGAGTTCAGTGCATACTTTCTCTAGGCATTATCACCTGCCACTTTACTCTAAATCCAGGGCTGGTTTTGCCACTGCTGTTTTGCAGGGCATGTTGGCAGCTCCTGCTTCCTTGTAGTTAGCCATCCTCCCTTACCTCTGCTTTGGGATTCTACCCAAGTGTAAGGACTGCAGCAATGTGAGATGAAGAACATAGTACAGTTTTGTACCTACCATAAATGTAGATGTTCAAGATCCACATTGCTGCAGTCCAATTACCTCCCTCCTTCCCTCTGCAATTAGAGGTGGTTGTGTGGGTTGGGTTGTACATATTGTGTATATTGTATATTTTGTACATATAGTTAGTGCAAGGGTGGTTGGTTGGGTGTTTGCTGTCTTTTGGTTTTGACCTTTATTTTTAGGATCTTCTGACATCTGGGGCAAGAAAAGACTGAGGATATGACGTCGGTCATGCGCATTTGTACCCTGACGTCCTGATGTCAGTCAAATGCGCCTTGACCGACGTCAGCCTTATACTTTGATATTCGGGCCGACCGAGGACAGCGGACTACCCAAGTGTAAGGACTGCAGCAATGTGGATCTTCGAACATCTACATTTATGGTAGGTACAAAACTGTACTTTATTGCAATGCAGAGTGGGAAAGGGAATTTTCATGGATACAAAAATGCACGGAAGATGCAAAAGCTAGATGCAAGCTTTGTGCAACATCATTCACTGTTGCATATGATGGAAAAAAAGCAATTACAGCACACCAAAGCACCAAAAAGCATACTACTTGTTCCCAAGCTAGTGCGTCATCTCAATGACTGAAGGAATTTTTCACATCGCCAAACAGTACAGCATCTCACAAAGTATCCCTAGCGGAAATTGCTAAAGTGTATCATGGAATTAGACATCATATTTCGTATAATGCATAGGACTGTGGCATCAAAGTTATGAAGTCTGTAATTGATGACTCTGAAATCGTTCAAAAGATGACCTGCGGCCGAACAAAGGTTTCCGCCATAGTCAACAATGTTTTGTACCCATTTTCACTAGAAGTCATCCTTGATAAGTTGCATGCCTGTTTGCCATTTTCCATTGCTACTGATGCATCTAACAAAGGGAACCGTAAATTCTATCCGGTTGGTGTTCAGTTTTTCACCCCGCAGAATGGAATTTCTTTCCGTGTTATTGACTTTTACGAGGATGCATTCGAAGACTCTTAAGTCCGTTAAGAATCAACTCTGTCGTGTTTTAACAGAATGTAAATTGTCTTGGCAAAATGTTACCACTTATGTCGCAGATAATGCATCGGCAAACTATGGCATAAACAACTCCGTTTATCCGAAGTTAGTTTCAGAGGAGAATCCTAACATTATTGCAGCACACTGCAATGACCACATTATGCATAACTGTGTGAAAAATGCTTTAAAGGTAATGTCATTTGATGTTGAAAATTTTGTCATGAAAGTGTTTGCTGAATTCAGTAACTCCTGCGTTGAGGCAAGCAGAACTGAAGAGCTGCTTTGATTTCTAGGAGTCTGAATACCACGAGATTATCAGACATGTTCCAACCCGCTGATTGAGTTTGTTCAAGGCTCTTGACCGAATTTTGCTGTGCTGGATGCCTTTGAAAACGTATTTCTTGTCTCAAGGAGAAGCTGATTGTCTGAAAGTGATACGGAAAATGTTGAAGGACCTGGAAAACGAACTGGCACCAGACGACAGCCCAACAAAGTTGGAGCTGTATGTATATTTTACACACTACTTTATGTCGTCCTTTCAAGAGACCATTTTAAAGCTTGAGAACAAATCAACAACAGCTTGTGAACTGTATGGTATAATGGAACACTTTAAGCTGTCTCTGCAGCATAGGACTGATGACATATTTTTTGGTATGAAGGTAGCATTTGCTCTGCGCAAAAGTCATCTACCACAGCAGTTCGTTGAGAAGTTCATCATTGAAGCACTGAATGTGTACAAGCGAGCAATGACATATTTGAACAAATGGTTTGCATTCGAACATTCCCTGTATCGTCACTTCAAGCCGCTGTCTGACCAGTGTCACAAGATCACCTTCGCTCGACGAAGTGATTGACATTTGGATGCAAATGCCTTTACCCACCCACCATCCATCTGACAACCTGCACGATGAAGTGCGAGCTCTTAGTGAAGTGTTCGACGTTATCCGTAGCTGTGCAAGCACAGCTGAGGCTTGGTGTAAGTTTTTCGAGCACGAGTCTGCACCAAATCTGTTGAAACTTGTTCAGCACATTCTGTCTGTTCCAGTCTCAAATGCATCCCTTGAGTGTGTGTTTAGCGTTATGAATAACATTTGGACGGATGAACAAAACAGATTTACGCCAGAATCAGTTAAAAGTTAACTATCAGTTTTCTTTAACCTGCCATATTCCTGCACCGAGTTTTAAGTCTGTTATTTCACAGAACAAGCGCCTGATCAGGGCTGCTCAGACGGACTCCAAATACCAGAAATGTGGAACTTCAACTGAACTATGCAATATTCCTAACAGACTCTAAAAATAGACACTACTACACACAGTGCCCAAACTGTGACCACATTCCAACTATGACAGTACAGGCACATGCAAAGTATGGCTGTACAACTCCCTGACCATCACCACAGACAGAGCAGAGCTGCTCCATAAGAGTTCAGACAGAATGAAAGAACAAGTCTTTGGGAGCATATTCTCTTGTCCACCCTCTCAGTCCTTATAGATGAGGGATGTTCCCAAGTCACAAAGTTATGATCAAAACAATTGTACATGCACAGTGGCACAGAGGTTAAGACTGTTTCAACCCCTCAGGTCTACACAGTTCAGTCCCATCCACTGGTTAGTGTCTAAAGTCTGAATGTTCTGAGTGAGCTTTCTTTGTCTACTTCAGTCTATTCCTGCCTTCCAAAAATAAATTAGCTGATTGACTATTTTAGAGTCCATATAGTCCATATATATTTAATTTTCCTTGCTCTTGTGGCCTGGGTCATGGTTGAAAAGGGACAAAGTGCCAGTTCATTTACTCAGTTAGCAAATAAATATTGCACAGAAGTTAGCCTACTCCAACGCAAATATTAGGCTGCGTAATAGACAGATTTCTAACAACATTTATTTACATCAGGAAGCAGCAAACACAGCAAGGCGGGCCAAACTGAGCTGAGTCTAATGGATTTGTTGTCAAGACTACCTCTGCATAGGTTTCCCTACAAGTTTGCAACTGGCCATTTTATGAATGGCCAAATGTCTTTGCCCAGCACGGTTCAGTTTCTGAATGAAAATTCGGCAAACTGAGCTGTGTGCAGGAAGGAAGAGGTACAATGAGGAAGAAGTAGAAGGTGGAGGAGGTTACTAGGGAGCAAGAGGAGGAATTAAGGAGTGAGAGTGAAAAAAAAGAAATCTGTGACATGGCACTTAATCACAGGTGGAATCTGGGGAGATGCTTTAGACACTGATTAATGTTAATGAACAACTCGTAAGAAGCCAATGTTTGAGTTTATTATTTACATTTCTTATAGGACATTGCTCATGTACAAGGAACACTTTTTAAAATATTAGCGATGTTAACCTGAGAAGTTGACAATAACTGGATGTGATCTGCACCTTTCTCTTTCGCATGTACTTGACCAGACACATACAACAGCTGGAACATATTTAAAGCTTCCTTACTAGAAGAATCCAGTGTCTAAACAAATTGTCTTACACAGATCACCTTCAAGCCCTGTCACTATACCGGGTCTCCTACAGGTTACTGAGAGAATGTCTGGCATACAAGGCATCCTTTGATCTAGCACTGATGGACCTTTTGGACATCCACAAAATGAACAGTATCAGAACCACTAGATCCAAGGATTTAAATTTTGCTTGTGACATAAATAGGCCATGTTGATGAGACACAAATGTGTCTCAGAGGGTCCCCATGCACTGGAACAAGCTTCCCATCCATGTGAAGCAGAGTCCATCCCTAGCCCTATTTAAGCATAACTTTGACCAGTAGGTGGGAAATTGGAAATCATTCCTGTTGCGGCCTGTCCGTTTTTTTTCTGGACTATCCACAAATCAAATCAATTCTCTGATAATCAGGAAAAAACTGTACAAACTCCAGTATTCTGTTTCACATAAGGAAACAGACTATCAGTGTTTGTTAAATTGGCTGATTTACTATGCTTTTTTACAGAAAAGCATAGTAAATCAGCTGAAAGCAGGCATCCAGAACAGAAAAAGAGAGTGTTCCCATCAGCTGATGTCATGGTGATGTCGCAAAAATGGAAGTATCATGGATGGGAGAGGGGTGGGAATGGGTGGAGTTATGGGTGATACAAGGGGCTTGACCTTAGTCCGGTTTTAGCCACAAAGAAAGCTGACCCTATAGCTCATACTCCTTTCTGATGTCTAGGTTGTGCCATATTACAGGACCCCAAACTGCAGTATAAAAACAGAATGAAAATCGACTGGATGATAAAATCGCATCAGTATTTTTGTCTTCGTGATCAACATTTTTGGGTATGAGACATTAAAATGCAATAAGAAACTATGATGAGGCATTAGTACTGCACAGGTTATCAAGATGTGAGATTTTTTCTCAGTCTCAGGGTTAAATTTTCATCTGAAGTTGTGATGCCATTTAGTTGGATAGTCTTGGGTCTTTGCCAGTGTGCAGATTTTTCACAAAAGACTTGCAGTGTTTCATTTGTTTGAGTGGCTTGTGGCTGTTGCAGCTGCTATGATTGTATAACATGGGGGAGACTAGTCTGGTTCAGCAGACCTGGTGATTGAGGATATGCCCCTGGGAGTAGCTGATGGTCAGCTGTGGGGAGCTGAAAAAGTATTTTAAAAAAGTATGCCCTTTTAAGTACATTCATTTGTATGGAGAAAGAGGGACAGAATGTTTCAGGGATTGTTGTGAGGTGTATGAAATGTCTTGGACTTTAAGGCTGATTTTTCACCTTTTATTCTATATTACTTCTTTGTTTGTTTTGTCTTCCATTTAATGCTTACAGCCTGTTTTGTTATGTTGCAGATTTGATCACTGTTAATTAGCTGTATTTTACTAGTTCTTTTCTTGGGACTTCCAGTTAGAGGTAGTAAAGAAATAAAATAGATGACAGATTCATTAAGTAAGGGGGTTAATATAGACAGAGTAGGATGGTGGGGAGATGTTAATTTTTTGCATCTCCAGAATATACTTGTGTGTGTGTGTGTGTGTGTGTGTGTGTGTGTGTGTGTGTGTGTGTGTGTGTGTGTGTGTGTGTGTGTGTGTGTGTGTGTGTTCGGTCTGATTTTTGGAGAGTATTTGATGGGTTAAGATGTGGATACATTTGTTGTTGATGTGTCTAGGACATAATGTACATACAAATGTGTACATACTGAAATGAGATGATACACTTTTATAAGGGGTTTTGTCATTATGATGCATGTATGTAGGTGTACATATATACATACCTACATATATGTAAAATTCTGTGTTAGACTCCATTAGCATTACTGTAGACTATGCAGTTTCCAGCTGAAAACGGTGATGGGTATGCCACACCTCCAGAAAGTTCAGAAGGACTTGTACATTACGGATGAATTAATGCATTTAATGTGTGTGTCTGTGTGTGTCTGTGTGTGTCTGTGTGTGTCTGTGTGTGTCTGTGTGTGTCTGTGTGTGTCTGTGTGTGTCTGTGTGTGTCTGTGTGTGTCTGTGTGTGTCTGTGTGTGTCTGTGTGTGTCTGTGTGTGTGTGTGAACAAAATGTAAATTACGCAATCATCCGTAAGTAAATAATGTGATGCATTGAGCTGCTTTGTTTACTCTGTATGCATTCAGAAGAGACTGCATCATTTGACAGTGTCATTGATCATGTCTTCACATTATCTGATTGGGTTGTAAAGCCTAGTCTGTGTACAAGTTAGTGGCTATAACCCCCCCCCCCCCCAACACACACACACACACACACAGCTTTAATGAGATACAGACAAGGGACTGGAATTGGCATGCTTGAAAAATACCCCTCTTTCCTATGAGAGCGTTAGTCTTCTAGTTCTGAATGATTGTGTATTTTATTTTACTTTCCATAAAGTATATGTAATATAAATGTTTCCTCTGAGTGGTAGACGAGTATTCCAGATTTTTATATACCACATTTCAGTTCTCAGCTTTTTTATTAGACTCCGTTTTTTATTAGACTTTATTAGACTTTGGTGGAACATTTTATAATGGAAGCTGCAGCTTTGACAGCTTTAGTTCTAAACTTGAGAATCTGTTTTAAATGAGTTTGGTTTACAACAGTACAATATGTTCATGCATTTACAAGGTTCTGGTGCTTAATTTCTGTTATTTTTTTTGTCATTAGTTTACATGTATTGCTGCTGCTGCTGTTGTGATTCACAATATGGTAGAATTATTTTGGTTTTCTACTAGCTCTAAAATTACAGTTGGGAGGACGGATCCCTTTTTAGTATTGTACCACTGGAGACTACCGGAATGCTTCTACATAGCTTCAAGTTGCCATATATTACTTTCCTTTTCAGAATTGTTCTCTAAACTGTAGTAATATTTCCGAAAGAATCAGGAGGAAGTTGAACTGGAAGATGCTTTTGTTCATATTTGCAGTGTTTTATAGTGGCAGAACATATTCAGTGGGAAAAAAAACATTGATGATCAATAATTTCCCGCTGAAGCACAGAAGGAGTTTGAAAGAAAAATGTCATGCAAGAGCTCCGTGCTGTTGAGGCCTTGTTTTGAAATTTGCTGTTTTGTGTTTTGTCTGTAATGATTCCAGTCAGAAATAATGTTTTGAGGTAGAAAAATGAGAGTAGTGAATCTGTTTGAATAAATCTATTACTGCTATGGAAGTTGATCATAAGAAGTTAGCCTGAATACTGCTTAATGAAGCTTGATATTTATAGTAAAAGCTTCATCTGAGACAAAAAAAAGCTGTTTTCATCCCTGACATTCTGACACTGCTCTATACAGAAGCATTGATCAATTGCCTACAAGATATTACTTATAGTTTTTTTGTTGAAATAATGTGTAAGCAGTTGAATGGGGAACAGAGTGGAGAGTGCTAAAGAAGCCATCCATCCACAAATGCTTTTCTCATTTTTGCACGTGTTGGAGATTTCTAAAGAAGTTGAGTTAAATTACTGTGCATGCAGTAGCATTGTCGCCTCACAGTAAGACGTTGTCCTGTTCGATTCTCAGCTAGAGCGTCTTCTGTGTGGAGACGTGCGTGAAAGGGCGTACCTTCGTTGAAGGTTGTGCGTCAGGGCCGGCAACCCGGCATGTAAAAATCTACTGCCAATCATTAGTGGACCGGAGTTCCACTGTGGCGACCCCTAACCGGGAAAAGCCGAAAGACACAGCAACTTGTGACTAGTGAGGGAGACTTGTTTGTTTTGCTTATGTGATACATATAATGCTGTCCCCCTCTCTCACACAAATGCTTCTCCCCTTTTCTCTGTTTCATGCCCTCCCAAAGACCTCTGTGGATTCACAACCCACCACCCACTTGAGCAGTCTGTTTGAAGTATATCTAAGATAGTCTGTGAAAAAAATACTTTCATAGGTCCGTGTTTATGTGAATGCAACCCTCCAGCTGCATCTTATGACCTTTCCTTCATATTCTGTCCATGTGCTTAATTAGCGCTCCTTCATTTTTACCACCTAACAGCTTTTGTCTCCCTTCTTTCTCTAACCACGAGATGCTCCTTCCTTTCCCATCTCAAGATGACCCTAGTAGGCTTCCAATGGAGGCTTTCCAGTTATTTTACCGTGCCTTATCAACAGTACAGAGCTGAACTTCGTATTCTAGACTTCTAGATGCAGTCTTACCAGCATGAAATAGAGGAAAGTATGATATCTGTACCTCACCCCCACCCCCTCACTGAATATTGTGCATCACTTTAGCTATTTTTGTTGTATTTTCTACATGTACTGTATTGCCCCAGGTCATTGTGGTTTTCTCTCTTGGGTACTTTTCCACCAGTCTCTCCAATTTTAGCATACCATAACCTTTATAGGTGAAATTAGTATCACTGAGTTTCAGTCACAAAAGTTTGGCAACATTAGACAATCTGAGAACATGCATCAAAAAGGGAAAAAGTGTGTGTGTGTGTGTGTGTGTGTGTGTGTGTGTGTGTGTGTGTGTGTGTGTGTGTGTGTGTGTGTGTGTGTGTTTTGCGAGGAAGACTCCTCTGTACCCTCCCACACTTCACAAACTTTATTATTCTCATTCTAATGTTGATATGTCTTAGAGGAAGCTTACAAGCAGCGTAAAGTCTATCTCAAATTTCTCCTTGATGCTTTCAGATTAGAGAGGTTAGTAGTCAGGTACGTAATGCATGGTTGAATCTTGTTCGTATGGGATTCAACAGATAACAGGAGCACTTGAACACAAACTGTTAAGTTCAAGCAAGTAAGCTTGAATGATTTGAGCAACTGACTGTACACCAATGACCTTTGGGTTATGGCATCCAAAATACATAACTTTGCATTTATTTGTACTGAATCTCACTTGTCACATGTCTGTGTACCATTAGAGAACTTCTGGGTCTCTTCTGCCATCTAGGACTGTGACCTCATTTTGTATGTTATCTTCAAGTAAGTTTAGTGCTCTAGTGATCTCCTTAGACACATCATTTGAAGTTACTTTGAATAGTTATAACCCCAGCACTTATTGTTGTAGAACTTCACAAGTCATTTCCTCACCTAAGCACCTTCTTCTAACATTCACTTTCTGACTTCTAACTTGTAGTCCTTCTTCCTCCCAGTTTAACTGGTATCTGCAAACTCTTCACCATTTTAGTTTACTGCATAGTCTTTGTGGCACTAATTCCAAAGCTGTACTGAAATTCAGATGGGCTGCATCCACCAGGACCTCCTTATTCTCTGTTGCTGTTGGCCATTCTCCTAATTGCAATTGAATTTGTTCGGCAAGTCTTGGCAATGTAGCCTTGTTAATTTGGGTCCTAAAGTGCGTTACCCTATAGAAATCTTTTAATATGATCCTTTTCGCCCATCTGGTAGGCTGACTCACTTATATTTACCTAGACAGATCCTGCCACACCTCCCTTAAGCAAGGGACAATTGTTCTGTGGTACTTGTCCACTAGGCAGAGCTCTGTTAAACATTTCTGTGACATGTTCTGATATGGTGCTTTGATAGTTTTTGGGAGCTCTGACTATTACCTCACTTGACATTTTTCTTCCTAATTCTATCCCACCTTTCTCCTTTTTCTACTTTAGGTATCTCCTTGTTCCTTTTCTCCCCTTGCTTTCAACCTCAATTTTAAGGGTATGAAGATATCTAAATATCTTAACTTCTCTTTAACACCTCTGTGGTGTGGAATGTTGCACTTACCTGCACTTATCCTTGCGTTCCTGAGGATTTTCTGGAAAAAAAATCAACTTAAAAAGCATACTATAACAAAGGCTTTTCTACTGCAGGACATCCTAGAGTAACAATCTTGGTGTCCTTTTATTAATAAATCCTTCCCTTTTATTTTCTGCCTGTTATAAAACAGTAAGTCACTTAGTTAAAAAGTCAGACCTAAGAGAAGTCTGGATGCCATAAGGAGCTATGGGTGTTAACTGAAAGAATATAGAGAAGGCGGTATAGACTTGAATGAGTCAAAAAGTGTTGACGTTCTTTATGTTTCACTGTTGCAGTCATCACTTGTGGGTTATCCCTGCTTGAGTAGCCCTCAGCCGGCCTGAATACCAGAGTAAAGGATTTCCCTCCTGCGTCGGCTGTCTGTAGTGTGAGGCTGACGTCAGGGCTATAAAATGAGGTAGCTGACGGCATTACATCAGTCTTTCTTGCTGTTGAGCCCGAAGCAGTATGCAAGTGCGTTGGTCGCCCATTGCCATAGTGAAGGAGTAGCCATCTAAAGCCAAGTGCGCCGTTGGGGAATATTTTCTTGCTTTTAACAGATGTCAGAGAAAATCAATAATTGTCTCAGTTGTGGAAAACCGATCCCACACCAAGACTTCCATACCCAGTGCATCACTTGCCTAAGCCCAGACTACGATGTCCCCAGTTGTCGGTTCTGTGCTTTGTTTAATGCTAGGACTATTAGGAGAAGAGCTGAAATTGTAGCTAGACACTTTAGCAAGTCTATTCCTCATCGCAAAATGGCATCTGTTGGTCAGGCTGCTGTTGATTTTCCCAGAAAAAAGAAAGATAAGGAAAAGAATAGGCCTCAGAAAGTTAGGGTTTCTGATGACTCCGATCCAAAGTCAGCTAGCCTTCCACCCAGTACAGTTGCTGAACTCAGTGAGGCACCTTCGCAACCCCTGACACCAGCCAAGGATCTGTCGCAGGCCTCTACCGAGACCTGTTCGGAGTTGGATACTCCGCCAGGTCCAGCTTCTCCTGCCAGTATATCATCCTTTAGTCATGCGGTTGGGTCCAGAGCCACTTCACAGGCACCAGCTCACGTAGAGACTGTTCTAACGACAGCCAGGTAGAGATTGACTACCATGCCACCGATTAAGCTAACCTTTATATAAGCCATGGATTCCACTGAGCCCAAAACCAAGACTACCCCTACCTAAAAAGATCCCATCCCAGGGACCCAGCCACAGACTCCCTTCCACCCAGCCTGCCCCACAGTCACAGCAGCTGCTTCGAATGGCAGATGATCTAGTCACCGTGATAAGAGGAAGCCAGCCCACCTAAGCCACCCCAGCCAAAAGGAAGAGGGACACTTCCTCTTAGGCTCTTTCTGACCAGGAGTCAGAAGGGTCAGACTTAGAAGACTTGGACACTGAAGAGCAAACCTATGCAGCATTTGAGGATTCAGGTGCTGAGGACCACATTCCTGCTGCCCCCCTCTCCTTTGGGGAAACTTTAAATTCACTCAGAGAACATTTTCACTGGGAGGCACAGGACTACCCTCAGTCAAAGAAGAGTCAGAGAGTTCCTTGACCTGCCACAGCATAAACCTCTGGCCATCCCTCCAATCCTGGATGTGGTGGAGGATGTCTTTCTGGAAACTGTACTCACCCCAGACTCTATTCCACCTGCCCCCAGGAAGTCAGACTGATATAGGGTACAAGACACCCACAAGTATCTTTTCAAAAACCCTACAGCTGACCCAGAGGTCAGTAGCCAGGGCCCCAAGGGGGCTAGGGCTAGCTCCCCTAAGAACCCCATTCCATCTGATAAAGAGAGCAGAGCATTAGACAGACTAGCGGCTACCTTAGCCATTAGAGCTCTGAATTGTCAAGTTCATATGCTTAAAAACCATCAAAATGTGCTGGAGTTATTAAAACAAAAAATGTCCACCCTACCAGACAGCAGTACTACCAGGCAACTAGTAGATCTTATACAGTCCAGCTCCAAGGTAGCCAAGCATTCCCTGCATTGTGGGTTTGATGCCTTGGAAGCTTCCAGCAGGGCTGCAGTATCTGGCTCCGTGATCTGTAGGAATGCTTGGTTAAGAGGGCAACCTTTGCCAGACCAGGTCAAGCCCAAACTATTATATGCCCCTCTGGACAAGGACCAACTCTTTGGACCTAAGGCTGAGGAGGTTATTAAGAAAATGGAAGATGAGGCCAAGTCTATGCAGACTGTGAAAGATTTTCTGCAGGTACAGCCTCCCAGATTCAGTAGGAACTTTCCCACAAAGCATTGGTCCTTTCCTGGCCAAACAAAACCATTCCAGAGGAAGGGGCGCAGGGACCATCCTTCCAGACACCAGCCCCAAACCCAGCAGAGATCCAGACAATGGGCCACTGCCACACCTAGACAAGAGAGTTCTAAGCCCACTCCCTTCTCCAAGAACTCACAATCCTTTAGTCATGCGGTTGGGTTGAGTGCTCTTAATCAAGACAGAAAACACAACAGTTGTATGGTAAATCAACAAGCCGGGGGTACTCATTCCTACCCCCTGTGTCGCTTAACTATGCAAATCTGGCAGTCTGCCTCAAATCTGGGACTGCATCTGATTGCTCAGTACATACCAGGGAAACAGAATACCCTCGCAGACCAGTTAAGCAGAAGCCTCCTGGATCCCCACAAGTGGCAGCTGCACAGGGAGACCTTTGTCAACAACAGCATAACCTGGGGGGATGCGGACATAGACCTCTTCGCAGCCTCAGCCAACTGCCAGCTAGCTAAGTTCTGCTCCAGAGAGTTCCATCCAGAAGCCTGGAATGTGGATGCCCTCTCCTTCCCCTGAGGCACCCCCCTTGCCCCTGATTCCCAGGGTACTTCTCAAGATCAGGGAGGAAGGTCCAAAGGCTATCCTCATTGTTCCACACTGGCTCAGACAACACTGGTACACCTTGCTCCTCAGAGGCAGGTCCATGGGAGATTCTTTGGCCAGACTAACAACAAACCTAACTCAGGAGAAAGGGAAGATATTGCATCCAAACCTCCCCACACTCAAGCTGTCCGCATAGCTGATTCCGCGAAGGCAGATGACGCCACAACATTCAGCAAGCATGTTTTAAACATTAAGGAGGCCAGAAGGCCCAGCACCAGAAAGTCCTACTCTGCCAAATGGAAAAGATTTGCCATCTGTGCCACAGCAGAGACGACAGAGCAACCAGGCCAGTCTGGCATTGATTCTGGACTACCTGGCAGAGCTCCTAGAAAAGGGATTGTCATACTCCATCAAAACACAAGCCTTGGCTAAAAACTGACTTTGCCTCCCTTTGAGCCAGCTGCTTCAGCAGACCTGAAGTACCTTTCTTGGAAAACTGCCTTCCTGCTGGCCATCACCTCAGCTAGAAGAGTTTCAGAGCTTCAGGCCCTTATGGCCACTGAGCCCTTTATCATTTTCCAAGCTGACAAGGTGTCCTTAGCACCAACCCCTCCTTTATGCCTAAGGTGATCTCGGATGTTACCCTCAACCAGGCCATCCATGTACCTGCCTTCTTTTCCAACCCCCATAAAAAAGGGGAAAGAATTTTGCATATCCTAGATGTGCACAAACAGTTGAGATATTACCTGGTTAGGACCAAGTCAGTCAGAAAAACTGAACAGCTACTGGTCTCTCTTGCTCTTTGGGTACAGGGGAAACCCATATCCAAACAGACAATTTCTAAATGGATTTCACATTGTATCCATTCTGCTGTTCCTATCATGGAAAGAGTCCCCCCAAATCCATCAGGTCACATTCTACAAGGACAGCCTCTACTTCCATGGCCTTCCTGAGAGGGGTTCCTACCAAGGATATTTTGGCAGTTGATACCTGGACATCAGTCTACACCTTCACCAAACACTACCAGCTGGCTACGTTCTCCAAAACCAGGGCAGACTTTCCATCTGCAGTCCTACAGGGCATGCTGGCACCCCCTTGAATAGATGTGTGCTTTAAGCTCAAGTCATCCATCCTCCTCCCTGTTTCTCAGCTTTGGGAATCTTCCCACAAGTGATGACTGCAACAGTGAAACACGAAGAACATAGTACAGTTGTGTACACTTACCATAAATGTAGATATTCAAGTGTATTCACTGTTTCAATCCTGTTTCCCTCCCACCATCCCCCTTTTTCCTCTTCTTGGGGGCTCATACCTATTGGGGACAAGAAAAACTGATGTAATAGTGTCAGCTGCCTCATTTTATAGCCCTGATGACCTGATGTCACCCTCACACTACAGACAGCCAACGCAGGAGGGAAAAACTTTACTGTGGTATTTGGGCCAGCTAAGGGCTACCCAGCAGGTATACCCACAAGTGATGACTGCAACAGGGAATGCACTCAAACATCTGCATTTATGGTAGGTGAACAAAACTGTACTTTCCTGTCTTACTGAGGTGGAGTCTATATTCAGCAAACAGTTCCTCCATGCCCTGTGCTTTCACCATATAACCTCGTGCAGCGCAACCTGCAGTAGTCAAAGTAATTTCTGATCATTGCCTAATTTGCTGTTCTGCCTTCAGACCTGGGTGTAGGACCTCTAAGAAAGCTACTATGCAGCCATCTTCCTGAAATCATTGACCGAGCCCTTTACCCTTTTGTGTGCTACTTCCACTGCTGTCATGCCTGGGGCCATTGTCTTAACCTTCTGCCATCATCCCATCCTGTATCCATTTCTTTCACTTCATAAGAAGACTCTGGCTTACAGTTAGCTGTATTTATAAGTTCATAGGATTTGGAAGTTGTAGACAACTTGCACATTTCACAGACCCCCCCCCCCCCAATAATGTACACACAAAAAGAAGGCCTTCAAAGTCATGTTTTCACAGACTGAGGTCAAGTTTTCAGGGTTGTAAGTGATCTGAAGAGTGTAAGTGGTGGTTGAAATTACTTCTTGAAAAGTGTTTGACTCGTGTGATCACCTCACATAGTAGTGATAACATATGAGCAGTATTTCCCGAATGCAGACAGCATTCAGAAGTAAATATGTTTAGGGGGGAAAAGCATTTTTGCCAAGGTGCAAGCCCCTCCTGATCCCCTCTTATGGGGGGTGCACCCCACATACCCCCAGTACTTATATGTACCAGTTCCACTGTCTCACTGTCAGAAGGAAAAAGGAAAACC
The DNA here is from genome assembly GCF_019279795.1 of Protopterus annectens. NCBI lineage: Eukaryota > Metazoa > Chordata > Ceratodontiformes > Protopteridae > Protopterus > Protopterus annectens. Next base: position 426,052,493 of record NC_056733.1, on the reverse strand, counting down.
GCTGTTTACTTGTGGAGGACTTACTGTTATAGAACTTGTGGATAAAACCCTGTAAGTTATAAAAAGATGAGTGTCTGTTAGTAAAGTTACAAGAAGTCTGAATCCTGGTTGATGTAGAACTCCCTTAAACTGTAAAAAAAAAAAAAAAAAAAAAAAAAAATTAGGTAGTCATTTCTAATGCTAAGAATAAAGATTCCAAGTTGTATGGTACTTTTGCTTGAAAAGGTCTGTCAGGCAAGTGGTATGGCAGTCCAGTGACCAAAACTCCTGTCTCTCCACAAAACTATTAAATCTGCTGGGCATTGTCTGTGCTCATACCATATTGTTAAGGCCTGGGACTCTCTTCCCACACTTCACAAACTTTATTTTTCTCACTCTAATGTTGGTATATCTTAGAGGAAGCTTACAAGCAGCGTAAAGTCCATCCCATATTTCTCCTTGATGCTTTCAGATTAGAGAGGTTAGTAATCAGGTACGTAATGCATGGTTGGAGCACTTGAACACAAACTGTTAAGTTCAAGCAAGTACAATATAAGCTTGAGTGATCTGAGCATCTGACTGTAAACCAATGACCTTTGGGTTATGGCATCCAACATACATCATTTTGCCTTTATTTGCACTGAATCTCACTTGTCACATGTCTGTGTACCATTGCAGACCTGCTGGGTCTCTTCTGCCATGCAGGACTGTGACCCCAGTTTGTATGTTATCTTCAAATAAGTGGGTTGTGGCATCCAAAATACATAACTTTGCATTTATTTTTACTGAGTCTCTTTTGTCACATGTCTGTCTACCATTAGACAACTTCTGGGTCTCTTCTGCCATCTAGGACTGTGGCCCCATTTTGTATGTTATCTTCAAATATGTTTAGTGCTCTATTCATCTCCTTAGACACATCATTTGAAGATGCTTTAAATAGTTATAACCCCAGCACTTACTGTTGTAGAACTTCACAAGTAATTTCCTCACCTAAGCAACTTCTTCTAACATTCACTTTCTGACTTCTACCTTGTAGTCCTTCTTCCTCCCAGTTTGACTGGTATCTGCAAACTCTTCACCATTTTAGTTTACTGCATAGTCTTTGTGGCGCTAATTCCAAAGCTGTACTGAAATTCAGATAGGCTGCATCCACCAGGACCTCCTTATTCTCTGTTGCTGTTGGCCATTCTCCTAATTGCAAGCAAATTTGTTTGGCAAGTCTTGGCAATGAAGCCTTGCTAATTTGGGTCCTAAAGTGCGTTACCCTATGGAAATCATTTAATATGATCCTTTTCACTCATCTGGTAGGCTGACTTGCTTATATTTACCTAGACAGATCCTGCCACACCTCCCTTAAGCAAGGGACAATTGTCCTGTGGTACTTGTCCACTAGGCAGAGCTCTGTTAAACATTTCTGTCAATTGTTCTGATATGGTGCTTTGATAGTTTTTGGGAGCTCTGACCATTACCTCACTTGACATTTTTTTTCCTAATTCTATCCCAACTTTCTCCTTTTTCTACTTTAGGTACCTCCTTGTTCCTTTTCTCCCCTCGTTTTCAACCTCAATGTAAAGGTATGAAGATGTCTAAATATCTTAACTTCTCTTTAACTCATTGACACCTATGTGGTGTGGAATGTTGCACTTCTTACAGCCTGCACATATCCTTGCATTGCAGAGCATTTTCTGAAAAATCAACTTAACTCATTACAGCCGAGTGACGTCTCCAGGCGTTCCTGCAGTTACACCCTACTGCTTCTCTAGGAGTCAGATATTGCCTGTTCATATTTCCATTAATAAGCATAATATAACCAAGGCTTTTCTACTGCAGGATATCCTATATTAACAATCTTGGTGTCATTTTATTAATAAATCCTTCCCTTTTATTTTCTGCCTATTATAAAACAGTAAGTCACTTAGTTAAAAAAATCGGAACCAAGAGAGGTCTGGATGCCATAAGGAGCTATGGGTATTAACTGGAAGTATATGGAAAAGTCGATATAGGCTTGAATGAGTCAAAAACTGTTGTTCCTGTCCTACTGAGGTGGATTCTATACTCGGCAAACAGTTCCTCCATGACTTGTGCTTTCACCATATAACATTGTCCAGAGCAACCTGCAGTAGTCAAAGTAATTTCTGATCATTGCCTACTTTGCTGTTCTGCCTTCAGACCTGGGTAGGACCTGTCAGAAAACCACTATGCAGAAGTTCAAAGGATTTGGAAGTTGTAGTCAACTTGCACATTTCACAGACCCCCCCCCCCCCCAAAAAAAAAAAAATGCACACACAAAAAGAATGTCTTCAGAGTCATGTTTTCACAGACAGATGTCAAGTTTTCAGGGTTGTAAAAATGTTGACAGGTAATATGTGATCTGAGAGTGTAAGTGGTGGTTGAAATGACTTCTTGAAAAGTTTGACTCATGGGATCACCTCACACAGTAGTGATTAAATATGAGCAATATTTCCCAAATGCAGACAGCATTCAGAAGTAAATACGTTTAGGGGGAAAAGGCATTTTTTCCAAGGTGCAAGCCCCTCCTGATCCCCTGTTATGGGGGTGGGTGCATACAGCATACCCCCAGTACTTGTATGTACCAGTTCCACTGTCCAAAGGAAAAAGGAAAACCACCGTTAACTTATGGAGGACTCACTGTTCTAGAACTTGCGGATAAAACCTGGTAAGTTACACAAAGATGAGTGTCTGTCAGTAAAGTTACAAGAAATCTGACTCCTGGTTGATGTACAACTCTCATAAACTGCAAAAAAAATCTATATGGAGGCAGTGTTTGGGAAGAGATAATTACTGGTCATTTCTAATGCTAACAATAAAGATTCAAAGTTGTATGGTACTTTTGCTTGAAAAGGTCTGTCAGGCCAGTGGTATGGCAGTCCATTGACCAAAATTCCCGTCTCACCACAAAACTATCAAATCCTGCTGGGCATTGTCTGTGCTCTTACCATAGTGTTAAGGCCTGGGACTCTTTATATCTATCCATCAGATCAATGCCCTCCTTCCCATCCTTCAAAACCATTCTGAAAGACTTCCTAGCTAAAAGCTGTCTTTGTTCTTGCTCAACACCAGGACAAACTATATCTCTAAATGTGGACAAATATCTATTCATACCTTACATCTCTTTACTTTCCCTTATTCACTCACTTCCTTACTTCTTTCAATTCCAACCCCCCCACCTTTCTATCTAAATGTACCGTATGCTTGCTTTTCTCTCACTTCATATTGTAATTCCTGTTTATGTTATACTAACTTACCTTTAATTTCTTTATAAACTGGCCAAAATTTCTCTGACTGTTGGAAAATTGTCATACAAGTTATATCTATTCTTAACCAGTGTTTTCATATTGTATCTAATTTGGTGTAATCATTTAAACTGTATTTTTTTGTTTGTATTTTTAAAGACCGTGAAATTATCATTCTTAATATATTTTGTAATACTTTGGAGCTTTTCTTCCCAGGCCTCCACTGAAAACAGGTTCCTATGTAGTTTGCCTTTCCCGGTAAACAAATATCAGTAAACCAATAAATATTGCATCATTATATATATTTATATTTATGGTAAACTATTAGTCTAATGTAAGTAAGTAATTTCCATACTTTGCGACTCTGAGCAAGTCACTTAATCAAGTAGTGCTTCTGGGCCTCTCCTGAAGAGGCAGAGTTGTGTGCAGCGGACCTGTCTTAACAAATAAGAATAAAAAAATGACTATTTTAATATTCTTTATGTGAAGATATTTGTTCTCTGCTGTCTTCTGGTTAGCCAGAAGGTGGTAGCATTGCATAAGTGAAAAAGAAGGGAGCAAGGAAAGCTTGGCTAAATCACCTAATACTGAGGAAGACCAACAATGTCCCCTGTTAAGTAGACTTTCTTTGCATATCCTTTTGAAAATTTGCACTCATCCATTCAGTTATCCAGACTGATTTTAAGGATCTCTAGAGAAGTACTCTGCTTAATGAGTAAAGTCAGCCTATTTCAGAAACTGGGGGGGGGGGGTATACATTGTGTTAAGTTTCTGTCATGCTGTTTAATGGTGGTGTGGTAGCCTAGGTTTGCTTCACAACTGGTTCTATTTAGGTGAAAGTGTTCAGAGAGTGCCGGGTCATTGGTTGTATAGAAGGCTAGGCAGAGCTCACCCCTCAGGAGACTGCGTGACGCTGAGTAGACGGGCAGTGTTTTTAGTGTAGCTGAGGGTAGTGAGAAGTTAAACCTGAGATCTTTTTGGTGAAGAAATGTTAAGATGTGGCAAGCTAGTTAAGGTGCTTATTAAGCTACATGCCAAAGGGTGCATTGCATTCAACAATAGCCTAGTAAGGGATGAATAAATTGGGATTATAACTTCTTTGGACCTTGCCTTATTGAGATGTCATGAATGATAAGTTGTGCATAGTAGGATTTTCTGACCACCATACTTGGATAGAAAGAGCTTGATCTTGAACTTTATGTTGTAAACTTTTAAGATTTTCTTAGGGAGATCATTAGTTGTTTTATGCTTTGTAATTTCTGTTTACAGATTTATTTCACACATTCACCCCTTCTAGCTCTTGTTATAATGAGATGTAAATTACCTTTGTTTTGGCAGGTTGGAGTATGGGACTAACAAAAGGAATATTTAATGTAAAAAAAAGTTTTCATTTATGCAAGTGTTTTGTGGTACTGGTTCAAATTAAATCATTTCTTTCATGTTTATGCCTCTTAGTCATGATAGTGAATGCCCCTGATTAGGTAGCATGATTGAGTTGCATAGTAATAAAGCTCGCAGTACAGATTGCATGTGTTGTGCTGTGTGACATACTAAATGCTGTAATGCTGTTATGCTGTTGGCAAGGTCTACCGTTGGTGAAGTGGAGCTCCAGGCAAAAATCCTTTGTTGTTCTTCTGTGGTGCTTACTGCTCCTTGTTTCCCCCATTCTGATCTTTCCACATCATCAAGACACTTTATTATTATCATTATTGGCTTTGTGGCTCTGTCATGTTCCTTGATATATTGAGCTATCCAGGGTGCTGAAGTATTGTGGTTTGCATAATGGTTCCCATGGTTCTGTCCCATTCCTCGATGCACTGAGCTGGCCCAGGTACTGAAATTCTGTGTATTGCATAATGATTGGTTCCCACTGGATGTAGATGATGCCTGCATTGCTGACTTCCCACCTTTTTTAGTTTTTAGGTAAAAAATATAAAAAAAAATAAAGAATGTAGTTTATTCAGTCACTCTAAAAAGTAAAAAATGAGGAAGAAGAGTGAAAACTTTGCAAAAGAAACACCAACAAGCTGATTTCAACAAAAAACATTCAAGGTTGGTGTTGCTTATTCCTGCTACTACTTCTGCTACCTCATTGCCAAAATCAGCAAAACCAGCTTTGAATGCTTTTCTGAAATCAGCTTGTCTGTGTTTCTTTTGCAGAGTTTTCACACTTTTCTTATTTTTAACATTTTTTTACTGATATTTTTCATGTTTTTACATTTTGCCTTATTCTTTTGTTTTGTCTTGCATCATTTTAACACATCCTAACTGTAGTAAAGATGGCAGAAATAATTTTATTTATGTGCCTCTGTTTACCAGGAAAGATCAACTGGGCAAAAAAGGCATTTTTCATTGGAGACCATGGGCGAAAAGCTCCAAGTATGGTGGCCTCATGCTCTGATGTGCATTTCATATCCTTTTCCCTAACCTCTTGTTCCAGTGATGACATGAAAAATCATGGGTAAAGAAAATAATTGTCTTATTTCTTCCTTGAAAAAAAAGTTGTATCTAAGTTTTAATGTTCAAAGCTTGACAAAATAGTACTTCACAATAAGCTTAGAAGATAGATGCTTTTGAAGATGTTCATATATAATATTTGGGAATAGTGCCTGCCTCCCTACCCCCTCACCAAAAGAACTTACCTTCTGGTTACTCTTTTGATGTTAGGTTGGGTTGAAAGTGATGGAGCAAACACCATAATTATATATTTCAAGTTGTTGCTGCCAGATGTATATACAATGTACATCCTCACCCCACCCCCAAAAGACAACCAACTTTTGTGAATCCCATTTATGTTAGACTGGAAAGAAATAAAGAACAAATTTGCTACAGTAATTTGTTTCAGCATGTTGCTGTCAGCTGTGTACACACAGCATGCCTACTTACCCCTGGGCACAAACGTTCTCTTCAAGACCTCTTGTTTGCCCTGCACCCTCGTTACAGTGTCTGAGATCTGATCTAGTTTTCTTTTCACAATATTCATCCATGAAGAAGAAGAAAAAATATTCATCCATGTTATTGTTTAGTAACCACCTCATGGTAGGCCACAACCTCCTGTACCACCAGTTTCATCCTTTTGAACACGTCAAACAACCACACATCTGATGGGCAGTTGTTAAAAGTGTTGAGCATATTTCTTTTCCTGCTCAGATGTGCTTCTGCAACCACTTGCAATAACTGTATTACTTTTTTCTTTAGACTTTTAGAAGTTTAACTTATTTACTTTATTATGATGATGCACTGGTGCAGTCTGATCAGATGTCCATCTCCTGCTTGGACTAGCCACTGCTATGATACCTTCAAGATATTACTAGCATCTGCAAAACTTGCCAGTAATCTTGTAATACTTTGCAGCTCTCTACTTCTGCATACCTCATTTGCACCCCCTATGTCTTACAGCAGAGGTACAGCCCTAGGCTATATTTAACATTTTTCTCTGCTATTTTTGTAAATTTCTTGGTGAGGTTGCCTCAGATAATTATTTCTGCTTTCTTTTCTGTTGTCGATGCAGGTTAGACATTTGCTATTTTCCATTAAATTGAATGTTTATTAGGTTTGTCTCATTGATTAGTTGAGATTAGTTCTGACATTTCTAAGTGTTTTAGTAGAGTCTTTTTTTCTGCCGGTGCCGCCAGTTGCCTTTGTGTATGTGTTGGGCATTGTTATTTGCAGCTAGTGACCTTGACTTTCAATTTAGTTAAAGTGAACAAGCAAGATAAGAGAAGAAAAATCATTCTGTATTTAAAAAGTGTTAAAATGCAGGTATGACTTCCCCATCTCAGGATAAAACAGACAAGCAGAATGGTCAGGAAAATAATTCTGTATTTAAAAATAAAGTGCTAAAAATGTAGGCATGAGGTCTCCTTTCAGGATAAATCTTCCTTGTGCATAACTTGCTTGGAGGTAAGAATATTTGGTTACTGAATGCTGTACATGTCAAGCATTTCAACCTCGAACATTAAATGTACGCAGCCATAAATTAAGTTTATACCCTAACGACAGCTTTGTTGAACATACAGTACAAAGAAGAAAGGAAGCATAGGAGGGAGGAAGATGGATCTTTCATTTTGTCTTCTAGGGCTTCCCCAATGCTCACTTAAGGTGCTATGAGTTAAGATTATTCCTCCCTTTCTAGTGGCAAGGCTGTTCTAAGGTCTCCATTGCAAAAAAAAAAAAAAACAAAAAAAAAAAAAAAAACTTCCACTTCAGATGCACCTTAGATTATGGTCTCCATAAATGCATATATAACTCAAACAAAAACACAAAGCAGTGTTGCTCTATTTGTCCATAGTGACATTGTCTAAATTCCTTGCTCCCTCCAAGTCTGTTTCTGCCTTGTTGGCCTGGCTTTCATTCCTTTTGCAGTCATCCTGTGTTAATGAGCTTGGACTGGGAAATGGCAATTAAGACGTTAGTAAAGGAGCAAATTGAGATGGGTTTTAGCTGTAATTTCTGGGCAACAAGAGAAGGTTCTTTTTCTACTTTCTATCTGTATGCCTCTTCTCCAGTTCCCTGTTCAACTCTTAATAGAACCAAGACTGATGTTCCTGCTGAAGAGTCCCTTGTCATTGTCAGTCTCTCTGATTACATCAGCCTTGACAGTCCTTTCAGCACTTGTGGCCTCAATGTTGCCCAGTTCAGTGACAATAATTACTGAATCAACCCCCCCCCCCCCCAAGACCATAATGTCAGTGCCTTTTGTTCTGTTTAGGGTGGCAGTGATTTTGATGTTTACTTCTGATCTGTCTCGTTGACCGTCCTTTCGGCTATGTGTTGGTGTGGGGTATTCAGTGTTGATTGTCTAGATGCTAACGATTTCTATACTGCTCGGGCCACTCAACATCAGTACTCATCAGTGTGGACAGAGCAGTCTTCAGTGCAACACTTGTTGACTGACTAGTCCCAGAAGCTAGAAGCTCATTAGTACCTGTCTTGGCCTAAGACTCCCATTGACCTGTAACTTCTCTATTCCCTGACCAGAGGGGTAGGGGAGTGTAAAGATATGATACAGATAGATGTAGGGCCTCCAATGTTGAATAATCTTGCCATCCAGACAGTTCCTGCACAGATGTTTCCAAGTAGAAATGTTGCAAGCGAAAGTTTTCTGGTTTCCCCTATGGATTCACCCAACACAAATGCCAGTATTGCAAGTAGCAAGGATTCCTTACTGTGCCTCTTGAAAACCTGCAATTTGGGGAGATCCTCAAGCTCATTTAACATAAGGGGCTTGGCCCACTGATCCATTCTCCCCAGTGGAGGAAATCCTGCATGAGGCTTTCCACTCTACCTCACTGTCCTCCTGAGTGGTTGTCCCAGTTACCAAGATGGCATTGCTTATCCTATAGAGGGCATGGAAAAGCTTGTTGTGGTATCACCTGTGCAAGGAGAATGATCATGAACAGCTGGTCTCCTGGTTTAAGAATCTTGTACTGAGACTGTGCTAGTTGACTGCTTTGAGTCTCAGTCCATATGCCAGACAGACCACTTGGCTGACATAGGTATGTGACCAGTGACCACTATCTTTTCTATCAGGGCTCTTAATTTTATGAAACACACAATCAGATTGTAGCAGGCATAAGATATTGAAGTTGTAGCATGGAACTATACAAAGGAGGTTAGAATCCTGGGCAGCAACTCTGACTACTATTTTCAGTCTCTCTGTACAATTATCTCATAACGCCTCCCATGGAGCAGCTCAAGCATCTGGGTCAGACATTATCATTTGCAAACATTTGTAGCTCAGACATTGTAACTTCTTTTTGCATTGTTTATGCCCCGGTGCCTGATGACAGTCATTTCTCTCCTTGATTCAGCTATTATTCTTGGGGGGGGGGGGTATTCAGACAGCCATAAGGGTGCTTGGTGCTCTCACTACTAATGAGAGCATTTTCATATTATGGCCTAATCCCACCCCTGATAATGGCCTGAGCACTTCTGCCACCTGTGCCCATCTGACCTCGCATGTGGACTTCGCTACATGTGTCAAAGGCTACCAAAACCAGGCTGCCACAGAATGATGAGCTTTTCATGCTCTTCAGCTGAGGCTCTGTTACTGAAGAAGATGTGCAAGCCAGACAGAAACATTGTCCTCCAAACTGTATAGGTGTCCTCATCATTGTGAAGGGCTTGAGCTAGTTGATCTCTGGTCACCTGGGGTATAGTGAAGATTTTATCCTTCTACACCCTTGGTGCAGGTCAGGCATTGTAAATTTGGTGAAAATTTCAATGTGTCCTTCACTAATACTCCTTTAGAAGATGCTGATTTAAATTATCTTATAGTGAAAGCTCTGCTGTGGGGGGGGGGGGGGCAAGGGATAAGATGCTCATGACAGTTGGGTTTGAGTTCTTCACGCCAAAGCAGGCATTGTCCCATAATCACAGGAGTGCCAGGGACTTCTGGTTTTAAAAGAGCCAGCAGAGGACATTTAACAGCATTCTGACAGAGGCCAGCATGGCTGCCCTCATGGTAGGAGTAATTATCAGAATCGGCACTTTTGCAGCCCTCCATTATAGAGCTAGCAGCAGCAGAAACACTGAGAACTTGCCTGACCGTCCCTCTGTGGAGGCAGTCAGAGGGCTGCTTGTTGCTCCACTTCCTTGTGTTGGAAGCTATCGTGCAGGATAAGTGGGTAAGAGAAGTCATGTCCAGAGACTACACTGTGTTCATCCTCTCTTCTTTAGCCACCATCCCTTCTTCTTCCAGACTTCCTACCGTACCAGAAGGTGCAACCAAGGAAGAGGTTATCATGCTCAGAGAAAAAAAGAGCTCCCTAAGAGTAGCCCAGAAAGGGTCTTTATCCTACTAAAAGTTCTTTGTAATTCCTAAGAAAACAAATAATCTCAGACTAGATTTGGACTTCTTTGAAGTCTGGCAATTTATTCTGAAAGCAAAAGCCAAGATGGTTGTGGTGCTGTCATTTCTGTCCTATCTGTCAGATGGGGAATGAATGATGTTCTTCTTGTTTCACTGTTGCAGTCATTACATCTGAGTTATCTGCCTGCAGTAGCCCTCAGTCAGCCTGATTAACAAATTCAGGGGTATAAAACATGCAGCCGGCGCCATTACATCAGTCTTTCTTGCCGTGCGGTGCCCAAAGCAGAAGCAGTTCGCAAGTACCGGTCGGCCGGCTCCTGAAATTTTCATTTTAGAGTTTCAGAACCGAAGTCTTCAACTAAAGCTAAGTACCCCATTGGGGAAACTTTTTCTTGCTCCTTACCAATGTCAGTAAAAGTTAATAATTGCATTTCTTGTGGAAAGCAAATACCTCACAAAGATTTTCATTTGTACTGTATTCCTTGCCTAGGCCCTGACCACGACGTACATTGCTGTTGGTTATTTAATCAACGCACTATCTGTCGTCGGTATATTGTCACCTCTAAATATTTCGGTTCTCGGTTCAATTATCCAGAAATTTCATTGGTTAGACATCCGACTACTGGTATTCTGAAAAAACGCAAAGATAAAGACAGAGACAGGCCACCTAGGTCCAAAGCTGCCGACAACGCTTCTCCTAAGCCAGTCGCCAGTTCGCCGGTACTCAGTGAGGTGCTTTCACAGCCCCTGATACCTGCTACTTCTGATTCACAGGCCTCTGCTGAGACCCATTCAGAGTCCAGTATGCCGCGAGATGCTTCAACTGTGGAACCTGCGGATGTCTCTACCTTGGATGGGTCTGGAGCCGCTGTGCAGGCACTGGCTTCTGAGGGTGTATTCACGCCTACGGACTTGCATATTAAACTGATGCCTCTTTCTTTGTTAAGGCCTAAACCTCGAACCATGCCTAAGAAACCGATGCCCAGGCCACATGCTCTGGCCTCTATGCCTAAAAATCAAATGATAAGAATGGCTGAAGATCTTGTAACTCAGGGGAAGCCAACCACCCCCTTCTAAGAGACCTAGGACTGAATTTGTTTATGAATCTTCTGACCAGGATTCCGATTTTTCTGATTATCTGGATTCACCCTTCCCCTCTAGAGGATTTTTCTTTTGGTGAAACCTTGCACACTCTAAGGGAGCATTTCCACTGGGAAAGCCAGGATTTTTCTGATTCAAAAAAGAGGCTTGGGGATTTCTTACTCCTGCCTGAGCATAGGCCTTTAGCTATACCTCTTGTACTAGACATTGTTGATGCCTTTTTGGAATCTAGTTTGACCCTTGATTCTTTGCCTCCTGCTCCCAGAAAACCTGATAGATATTACAGGGATGTTCCTCATGTTTCACTGTTGCAGTCATTACATTTGAGTTATCTTCTTGCAGGTATCCCTCAGTCGGCCTGATTAACAAAGTCTTGGGACCTTCATCGGTTGCTGTCCCTTCTTCCATGACGTCAGGTCGTCAGGGGTATAAAACATGCAGCAGATGCCATTAAATCAGTTTTTCTTGCCGTGTGGTGCCCGAAGCAGAAGCAGTTCGCATGTGCCGGTCGGTCGACCCCTGAAATTTTTGTTTTCGAGTTTCAGAACAGAAGTCTTCAACTAAAGCTAAGTACCCCATTGGGGAAACTTTTTCTTGCTCCTTACCGATGTCGGTAACCATTAATAATTGCATTACTTGTGGAAAGCAAATACCTCATAAAGATTTTCCTTCGTACTGCATTCTTTGCCTAGGCCCTGACCACGACGTACCTTGCTGTTGGTTTTGTGCTTTATTTAATCAGTGCACTATCCATCGTCTATTTATTTTCGCCTCTAAATATTTCGGTTCTCAGTTTAATTATCCAGAAATATCATTGGTTACCCATCCGACTACAGCGATTCTGAAAAAACGCAAAGATAAAGACAGAGACAGGGCGCCGAGGCGCCGGTACTCAGTGAGGCGCTTTCGCAGTCCCTGATACCCGCAACTTATGATTCGCAGGCCTCTACTGAGACCCATTCGGAGTCTGGTATGCTGCAAGATGATTCAACTATGGAACCCGCGGATGTCTCTACCTTGGATGGGTCTGGAGCCACTGTCCAGGCACCGGCTTCTGAGGGTGTATTCAGGCCAATGGACTTGCATATTAAACCGACGCCTCCTTCTTTACTTATCCTAAATCTCAAACCATGCCTAAAAAACAGATGCTCAGGCCTCTATGCCTAAAAAACAAATGATAAGAATGGCTGAAGATCTAATAACTCTAATCAGAGGTAGCCAACCCTCCCCCCCCCCCCCCTTCTAAGAGGCCTAGGACTGAAGTTGATTATGAATCTTCTGACCAGGATTCTGTTT
>NC_056733.1:425727549-425737549 GCF_019279795.1 Protopterus annectens | reverse complement strand
AAGCTTGCCCCACAGTCATACTACATTTTTATTGTAACTTCACCTGTCAACTCATAACCACAGAGGAAGGAAATAATATATTTTGCTGCTTGACAGATCTTTTTAATTTGCTGAGTTTGTGTGAATTCATTATTAGAAGTTAGAAGTTAAAAAGTAGTATGGGATGTGAGAGTGCAGGAGATTGCTTTCCATTGAATCAGAAATGTCTTGTTTAATTTTCAGCAATCACTCCCGTAATGTGGAAAATGGACTCTTACCAGATGTAGAGAATAGTGTAGTGGAACAGCATGTGCTGTATAAGCTTTTTTTGAGTGGTCCTTTGCACCATTGCTGTTCATGTCAACGACATGCTCTTTGAAAAAAATACATTAGCAGAGCACACTTTTTGACTGTCCTAAGTCGACCCTGTTAGTAAAGTGTGCTAATCCTAATCTTATACCTTATGTTGAAAAAAAAGTTTCATAACACTAGCACTACACTAGACAGGCTCAGACAGACACATGCCCATATTAGATTTTTTCCCTTACCTAACCCTTACTCTAACAGTAACTCACTAACACACACGAGACATGCACACATGCACTCACACTCAAAACACACCTAATAAAAAGACCACTTACCCTTTTCGTCAAAACAGACATTTGGCAAAATGGGTATTGCGTGCTGAGCAGCCAAGTGCTCCGGATTGTGTGGAATGCTCCGCATATGTGATCGATTAAACCCACTGTTCCGCAATGAGCAGCCGTTGCTCTGCTTTTTGTGACTTTAGGCTTGCAATGAAGAGCGGAGTTTCTAGGGCGCCGGAACCTTAGAGCAAGGGGCATGAGTGCCCTCCCACTTTTACAGCTGCTGGTTGACAATAAAAAAAGTGTTCAATTTGTGATGCAAGCGTCTTCTCCTTTAAGGCGGACCTTGCATGCATTGAATGCACGCACGCCAACCCAGATGCAAGAGAGCGACTAGTTCTTGATGGAGATATGGCTAATGTAAATGACATACACACTGCTTTTTTTTAAAAATAGAAGGGTCTGTTATTCATGTTTGAAAGTCATCTGTACAGCAAACCGTTTGCTATTGTATCTAGTGATTGAAAGTGTGCCCATTGGCTTGCATGTTATGAAAATATGTACTGGCAAACCAGAGTTACAAGTAAAATTAACATTTTTTTTTTACATACAGATTTTGAATTAATGAAGTGTTTGATAAATGATTCAGTGGAAATTAACTTGCCCTAAAAATAAAATACTAAATTATTTAATCTTGCATTTGTTCTGAATGTAATTTGGAATTTGGCAAAGCAATAAAAGATTATGAGGATAAAATGTGAGCAATACAAAAATGCAAACTCATCAGCATTTGAGGAAGGATTATTGTTCTCATGGAAATGGGTTAATGAAGGTGGAACACAAATGAATAGCTTGTAGGCTTGTCATGTCTTTTTTTGTCAGATGCTGAAAAAGATGAAAACATGATGGTTAAAGCACTTAACAATGAATAATAATTTAAACTGAGAAAATTGTGATTGGTAAAATAACTACACCTAGTCAAAGGATGTTTGTATTCTTGGGGTATTAGCAGGGCATTTGATATATATATATATATATATATATATGTGTGTGTGGATCTAAGACTATTGAACGAAAGTTCAATAGTCCGAATCCACAATACCCGAACACACTTTAACGAAAGCACTTTCATTAAAGTCCATTAAAAAAAAAAAAACACTAAATTTTCTTTTATGCAGGGGGGCAAGCCCCCCTGCACCCCCCACACTCCCCTACTTTTATATTGTCACTCCAAGGTCCCAGTACAGTGGGGAAAAGGGAATTCTCCCTTAACTGCACCGTAGTGCGGCCGGCACAACCAGCATACATAACAAAGTGCTGCTTCGATGAACAGCACTTTCGGTTATGTATGTTCGGTGATTTCTGCTTTGGCAGAAAGTGCCGTCGGGGATCTGTACGGATCCCATATATATATATATATATATATATATATATATATATATATATATATATATATATATATGTGTGTGTGTGTGTGAGACAGATTTGGGGGTTCATGCTTCAGCTTGGGAATGAAGTACTTTTCCGAAAAAACAGAGCTTTTATTATTTGAAAAAAATCAAGAAGTTCCCCAGGAGGTTTGGTCAAATGGAAGAAATGATTGGAGTTAACAGAGTGAGAGAGAAGATGCAGGTATTTTTGGGTCTGGCATGTGGGCGAATCATAACTTGGAAGAACAGGAGAGAAGCCAGGTAGAAAGAATTTGTTGTTTATGACTAACATGAATAAAGGAACTAGGTGTTAGCAGCTGCCTAGCTAACTTGACTGTGATACTTTTACCTTCATAAGTAAAAAGACATTTTGTATCTTTACCAGGTTGTGTGCATCATAATTAATGGAAATAGGTCACTGCTATCTGAAACGCACTGTCTGTATATTGCATTTTATCTATGGTTTCTGCTGACTTTGTTTTATTTGACATGTGTCCTACTGAATTTTAACAATGTACAGTTTTCACTTAGTACTTCTGGCAGAAAGCCCACTTCAACCAGGTCCCTGTGGAAATGGTGCGTTTTCGCGCAGTGCAAAAATAGGGCGTTCCACATTTTGACTGTTTGTCACACGTTGCTGAGGTCTGTGTTCCACATTGGCCCATAGCCGGCCGTAGGCATAGGCCAACTAGGCGTCTGCCTAGGGCGCCGCTGTAGCAGGGAGCTTTTCCAGTATTTATTTGCTGTAGGTAGACCAGGATGGGGGCACCAGATGGTGTGGTAGGGGGTGCCGTGGAGCCCTTTTGCCTAGGGCACCAGTTGACCTAAGGCCGCTCCTGCATTGGCCTCTTAAGAGATTAAGACCTATGATTGCGTGCATTTTATTAATGAATCATATAAATAACATATTTAACCAACCAATTAAAATTCCATAAGTAGAAAAATTAGTGAATAGAAAAATCCCTCATCCCTTTCTTTAAAATAAAATTAAGCAAACTTGTATATCAATAGCGCCACCTAATGCCTGAAACAAACATTACATTTAATTCTGTGTTTAAAATCTTCACTAGTTGCGATTTGAGCAAAGATCATCATTTATTATACCATGATCCCCCCAAAACGTGCACGCTGATTGGCCAGCGTGCCCGTTGTAAATCGAGTTATACTAATGGAAAAAGGTCCAGTCGCCCGGACTTTTTTCCATTAGTATAACTCTACTGTCTCGCTATGTTAAATGAGTTTAACATAGCGAGACAGCTTTAAATAACAGCGGAGATCTCCGTTGCTTATTTTAAACTGTCTCCATGTTAAACCCATTTAACATAGCAGATGTTTAAAACAACGGAGAAAGCAAGATCTCCGTTGCTTTTTAGTGTCTCGCTATGTTAAATGAGTTTAACATAGCAAGACAGTTTAAAATAAGCAACGGAGATGTCCGTTGCTTATTTTAAACTGTCTCGCTATGTTAAACTCATTTAACATAGCGAACATAAAAGCGGAGATCTTGCTTTCTCCGTTTACAACTCTGATGTACTGCGCGGCGCCGCAGTACATCAGAACTCATGGATCAGACATCTGCGGAAGGGCAGTAAACGGGCATTATACTATGCCATTATTTAAGAAAAGTAGCGGTTTCTTTTCTTAAATAATGTCATGTATAATAGCAATAACGCCTGGGTGTGGGTAATGCTAAATTTACCCACGGTTGGCTTTGTTTGGTCCTCGGGCTTAGCCCTCGGGACCAAAACACGCCAACCGTGGTAATAGCATTACCACCAGGCGTCGTATATAGTAATCAACCTTCTCTCCTTAACATCTAAAATTTTATGCTTAATTTGAACAGATTCAACAGTTTTAATTCTGTCTATACCGACAAATGTAAAGTGAACTGTTGAATGAATCCTTGTTTGTCTATAAAACGCACTTTGTTCCCTCTGACATTAATGTCACTGAGATATAGCCAACCTTTGTTTCCAAGGTAATGAAGTCTGTCCAACATAAAAAGTTCTGTATCCACATGCTTCTATATATATAATCTGGTAGTTATTACATGTAATAAAACTGCATATATCAAAAACTAAATTAGTATTATAACAGTATACTAACCTCAAAAAAAGGCATAGCAAAATTAATTTAAAATGGGTGGCGAAAGCCAAACACACTCTGGCTAGGCTTATAAATGCCCTAGGGCAGATAGCCTAGTATGAACCTATGAACCTATGTTGTAAAAGACTTAGTTTTCCTTGTGGCAACTGTGTTTACTTTGACTACGTTAGTAAAACAAACTGTGATTCTGTCCCTAATTGTATTGGCGCAAGTCCATTTTTTAAATTGGAAAAATATCGCCCTGATATCTTGTCCCTGCTGTAACTCAATTGACACCTTTCACCAACTACATACTGAAACAAATGACAGCAGATGCCAGTGATTAGCTATTATTTGTATAATATGATAACTGTTAGTGCCATGTGCAGCAAAAAGTCTTACATTCTGAGGTCTACCATCAGATATTCAGGTCTTGTAGGGTTAAAGTTTCCAGTCTAGTTGTAGAAAGATTTCAGTTTGGCCAAGTTGACCTAATCTTTGTAATTTTGTCTTGACCTCTATTTAAAAATCTCCCTGCCAATAATTGGACTTCCTTATTGAATTCATCTGAATAATTTCAAATTCTCCTAGCCCTCAAATATTGTGACTTGGGAATATTTTTGATTTTGTGGAGGGATGACAACGACTAGCTGTGCCAATGAATTTCTGTTGAAAGGTTCACAGTAAACCTTAGTAGACACGTGCCATCAAAATTCTTAATTATAGTTGCATCAAAAAAATCTATACTGAAAAGATCAAATTTTGCAGTAGAACCTATAGCAAAATCATTGTGATTTAAATAATCCAAAAATTGTTTTTGAATCTTGAATGTCACCCCTCCAAACTAGCCAGATATCATCCAAAAGTCTGAGCTAAACAATTAAGTCCCCAACATTAGCATAACGTTCCTTTGTTTGATAGAATATAGGTCTCTTCCATGTATCCCATACAATATCTGCATAAACTGAAGGAGATGAGGCTCCCGTAGTTATTTCTGTTTTTCTGTAATACAAGATTTAACATCCAAAGTACACATAAAGTCATCATTTTTCAAACTCAGTTTAAAACATCCAAAAAAAAAAAATCAACTGTGTCATTTAATCTAGCTGGAACTAATGCCAAAAATGGCTTTAAACACTTCTCTAAAGAATCAGAGCAGGATTCCAGTAAAGAGTGCCTTCCAGATATTGTAGGGGTACCTGGTACTGGGAAAACCTCTTTGTGTGCTAGAAAATAATTAATTCACCTGTGGAAGATGTCAAAATGGTAGTATAATAATAGCTTCTGTAACAGATATATGTAGGAATTCATCCAGTTGTTTGTGTTTTGTCACTATGCTTACCTGTAATTCTCTCGTCCTGGCTGTTTGTCGTTTTTGAAGCATTTTAGTTGTAAAAGCTCCCCCCCCCCCATATTTTTATTTTTTGCCTTTTGACCAATGATGTCTCGTCAGTGATTCATTGATGGCTGAGGGTTGTGATCACAATGGCATGGATTTTGAAAACACTTCAAGATGCAACAGCAAGTTGTTTGTGGTAGATACTGCAGAGAATTTAAGCTGTTTAAATCCCCACCAAAATGATACATATCAAACATCTACTGAAAGTTCCAGTGAGGAATCTCTTTAATTAGTGAAGATGTTTGACCCCCACACACACACATACACACACCTTATAGAAGTTTCGGGTATGTTGGAAATCATGAATGGTAAGCGTTATTTTTACATATTTGATAGAAGTGTTCTGAAGTTGAAATCACTGACTTTTTTTGTCACGAACACTTGCTATTCTAATTTTTCATCGGCTGCTAATAGATGGCATTTGTTTCACGTATAAAGTGCCTTATGTCCCCCCCCCCCCATAGTTCTTGATAGTTTTGAATAAGACCAATAATTACTAAAATGGTACTGTCTGTGCTTGATGCTTCTCATGTTGTTCTTGTCAGGAAGTAAGGCACACACGGAGCTCAGCAAAACGGACAACTGCTTTAATGAACAAGCACAAAAACAATCCACAGCAAGCTAAATTACAGCAGCACAGCACAGCAAACGAAATTGCAAAGCACAAGCAACAGCACAATAACGCTGTAGAGTTAATCCACATATGTTTTTGTCACAATAACTTCATCAGATACCTAACCTCTCTTCATTTGATAAATAAATAAACTAATCTAATTCAAATGAACCAATGAGTGAACAATTTCAATTACACATGCAAAATGCATTAAAACACATGAACCTAAATATGAATGAATCTAAAATTTAAAACCAAAAGTATATATAATAAATAGATATGTATATATATTTTGTTATATAAAATGCTTCAAACATAAACCTTAGTTAAAATTGCTTTGTTAAATATAAGTATTACCAGCACAAACCTGAAATGCTTCTAAAAATGTTTTTAACAAGAACAAGGACCCAGCAGACTACAGGTATGGTTATCAGAACCAGCGGGGTCGAAAGGTACCATGAAGGTAATTCCTTCAGATGAAATAGTGATTAATAAATGTATGTTTAGTTACAGTGGTTTTCGCATTTTTAATTATACCCTTACTCCCATTACTAAGGGTCATTTCAACTTATTTACTAAAGGTTTTACTTTTATTCCTAATGTTAAGGCCAATATAGCGAAGTTATTAGTGGATTTTAAACTTTTTATTTGGCAGAAAAATTTATAAGAAAAAAATACCACTGTTTTAACAAAGAAGAGTACGTTCAATCCGCCCCTTCACCCACAGCTTAGGAATTTTGAGGTTTTGGTTGAAAAGGAGCTAAGAGATAAACTTCAATACAACAAGGTTAGTCCAAACCTTTCTACGGAAGAAATGCATACACTCAGTTTATGTAGAGAGAATAAAAATCTTAGAATCATGAAGCCTGATAAGGGAGGTGGAGTGGTTTCTATAGATCATATTAATTATGAGGCAAAAATGTCTGATTTGTTAAATGGCCAATATACCTATGAGAGTGTGTCTATGAATGAAATTCATATTGCTTATAAAAAACTTTCCCTCTGTTTGAATGATTTAGTTTTAGAGGGGCTTATTTATCTGGAAACATATAATTATTTACATGTTGAACAACCTAAAGCAAAGGTCCACAAAAATCCTGATGACCCTCCTCTCAGACCTATTGTATCTGTGGAGGGTTCTATTACTGCTCCACTGGCAAAGTATGTAGATGTACATCTCAAGAACGTGGTGATGGAACATCCTAATGTGTTAAAGGATTCTTCGGAGTTTTTAAGGCATATTAATAATTCTAATCAGGCTGACACCTGTAGTTTATCACTTTGGATGTTGTGGACCTTTTTACGTGTATTCCTCACGAAATAAGTTTATTGGTTTGAAGAGTTTTTGGGAAGCAAGAATAATATTTCTTTTAAGGTATTTCGTATATGCCTTGTTTTAATGGAATTGATTTTAAACAATTTTATATTCTTCCAAGGGGAATAATTGTAGACAATCTAAAGGCGTATCTATGGGTGCCCATTGTGCACCTACATCTACAGACTCATTCACAAACTGAAACCATGTACACCTTCAGCTGATAAGCTCCCTGCGCTTTTCCTCCAAAAAGCAGCCAAAGAAATTGCATACCCAATATCCATACTCATAAACAGAACTATCCAGGAGGGTTCCATCCCAAATATCTGGAAAGTCTCCCATATTATTCCACTACATAAAGGTGGTAATTCTATTGACTACTCCAACTTTAGACCAATTGCTCTCCTCTCACCCATAGCCAAAATTATGGAGAAATGTATTCACCAGCAACTAGTACAATATCTCTCTCTACACAACATCATAGCACACTGTCAGCATGGCTTTAGACCTCATCACAGCACCACCACCGCCCTTCTTTCCTTTACAGATACTATCTACAAAAATCGCAACAATAATCTTCTCTCTTCTGCTCCCTTCATTGATCTCTCAAAAGCATTTGACATGGTCAACCACTCTCTCTTAACTAACATTTTTCAATCTCTTTCATTTGATAACCTTGCTATTAAATGGTTTACATCATATCTTAACAACAGACAACAAGCAGTCATATGGGAAAACCAAATCTCTACTCTTTTGCCTATTTCCATCGGAGTTCCTCAGGGCTCCATTCTTGGCCCTCTTCTCTTCTCCCTCTTCATCAATGATCTTCATTCTGCTATCCCACAAGCAACCTGCATTCAATATGCAGACGATTCAACCCTTATTTGTTCTGCTCCATCCCTACAGAACTGATCTCACTCACCCAAAATGTATTTAATACAGTTGAAACATGGTTCTCTAAGCGATTCCTCCTACTTAATGCCAAAAACTAAACTTCTCCTTTTACCCCACAACTCGGACCCCCTTTAAACTTCTCCATCACCTCAAACACTAACACCATCATCTCTCCCAATTCTACAACAAAACTGCTAGGAATAACCATAGACAATAATCTCTCCTTGATCAACACATTAACAACACCATAAAATTAGTTAACAGAAAAATAGGATCCCTTTATCGAATTAAACCCTTTCTAACCCCAGCAACTAGAAATAAGATAGCTCAATCCATCTCTTATCCACTCTACTATATGCCTCCCTATTTATACCAACCTTAAAAATCCAATCTAACTAAATTAGCAACCTGCTACAACAATATAGCTAAACGCAACTGGTAACCCCTTCAGAACCCATCATTGTCTTAACTTAAAACTTTTAGGCTGGCTTGAATTCCAAAACTACTTGCAAATCCTTCAACTCTCTATTGCCCATAGTATACTATAACAACCTGACAACTACCCAATTCTTTCTCAACTGATAATCCCTTATAACAATCTCAACTCTCTGCGCTCTTCTCACAAACTGATGGCCAAATCAATTAAGTCTAACAACTCTGCTGTTGACTGTCTCTTCACAAATACAGTAGGTAGAATTTGGAATCTTCTACCTAGTGATATAACTCTGACTACATCTTTGCCTCTTTTCAAACAGAAAATTAAACTGTACTTCCAAAACCACTGGCTCTGCTCCTGCAGTACACCTGACTAACTTACCCTATTTCTTAAACTGTTACTCCTCCACTCCTTTCCTCTCTACTCCAACTCCTGTTTCTGATTCTACTACTATTAGAACTTTATGTATTGTATACTTTTCTGCAAAATTTGTTGGAATTAACGAACAGTACATTTCTTTCCTCAGGAAAATTTTTTTATTACTGTTGAATATCTCTCTTGCAATGTTATATTCCCTATAAGCTGTATTTCTTAAGTGACCTAGTTGTATGTAATGTATTAGTAGATAGTGGAGCTTTTTTCCTCTGGCCTCTGCTGAAAATGGACTTGATATCCAGCCAGACTAGCCCGGTCAACAAATGTAAAATAAATAAATAAAATATGCCGACATCATTTTATTGTATTGGGAAGAAAAATGTGTTCACAATTCTAATTTTAAACAATACTGGAACTACTATGGGTGCTTCCTGGATGATGTTTGTCTTTTTTGGAACAATACCCTGGAAAAATTCATGGAATTTTTTGATTATATTTCAAATACAACTAATTTTTTTAAATTCATCTATAAAGTAGATGAAGTTGAATTGTGTTTTTTAAATGTAAATATACAGAGAATGGGGGAAGGTTTTAAATCAAAAATTTTTAGAAAAGATAGTTTTCTAATGCTTACTTGCATTATACAAGCTCTCACCCACATTTTCAAAAAAGAGCAATAGTTAAATGTCAGTTGATGAGAGCCAGTAGGATGACACCAGACTATCTGGATTTTAATAATGAATGTGAATTTATTAAGAGTATGTTTGGAGCAAGGGGGTACCCAAGAGATCTCCTAACGTCAGTTATTGTAGAGGTTAAGGAAGGAAGAACAGGAAGATTTGCTCCAATTTTGGGTGTACCCCTACCTACATTGGAAGTACAAAATA
>NC_056733.1:425717549-425722549 GCF_019279795.1 Protopterus annectens | reverse complement strand
CTCCTATAGCTCCTTCTCCGACCCGCATTCCGGGCTTGGAGCGCTCTGAGCCGAGCCGTGTTGGATCCGGGGGTAGGTCGGAGCCGACCGTGCTGGGCACGTCGGCTCCGACTATTCCCTCGAGTCTGTCGGATCCGACCTCTCGGAGCCGTGGGCCGAGCTTCGGATCCGAGGGATTCGGTGTACTTTCGGCTCTGTCCCGGTCGGAGCACACTGGTCCTTTGGATCCGACGTTCTCGGTGCCGGGTCCGATCCCTGCTTCGGATCCGAGTGGGAGTCTGATCTCGGATCCGTCTGAGAGCGGCTCCCCCTCGGCTTTCGCTGTGGTGGAGAGGGCACTGTCGAGTGCTTCCAGGCCTCCAGTCCTGGCTTCGGCTCCCTCCTGCACTCCTTCTCATCTGGTCCTGGCTCCCCTCACCCGGCCCTCCGGGCAGCCTGCCTCAGCGCCTTTAGGAGTTCCAGTGGAACAGATTACAGCCCGTGAGGACTCCTCGGACAGCCCCCCCGAGGAGATTCCCCACAAGGCAAAGTGCAAAAGGAGGCACATAGACTCCCCTGAGAGTCTCACAGAAGATACAGACTTGGATGAAGGGAAGGCTCCCGAGATCACTCCCTGAGGATGTCTCCTTTGGAGACATCATGGAAATGCTCAAAATCAGAGGTGGGTGGTCTGCCCCCAAGGCTTCCTCTGACGAGTCCGTATTCCTTGAGGCGTTTGAGGCAGGACCATCTACCTCTTGGGTGTCCCCTCCACCCGACCCCTGGTGGATCTCATATCCTCTAGGGCTTGGAAGGAACCGGACACCGTAGAGCCGATCCCCAAGCGCCCAGACAAAATTTTGAGCCCCCCTGCAGAGAGATCACATTGGAGCAGAGGTCCCCCTGTGGATGCCATGTTGGTGGCTGCAGCCACCAAGAAAGAGTTGGCTCAGGAGAGCCCCATGGTTCATCCTCTGAGCAAGGAGTCTCGCGCGATGGACCGTCTTGGGAAGCGGGCCTTCAGTTCAGCGACCTTCTCTATGAGGGCCTTGAACTATATGGCACACGTTATTAGGATGCAGTGGGATCTAATTAAGGAATACGCTGCTTCCCCCCCGGGGTCCATGTCAGAGGGAGACAAGGATTTGTACTCTTCCCGAATGGCCACTCTCCACTCTATCTCTAATACCTCTAAGCCCTTAAGGACATAGTGTTTCAGCTACATGGCTTCTGAATGTCTGTGACCTTTTCACTTTTTAAGTCTTTATGACTTTACATTCAGGCCAATATAGCCAAACCCCACTAGCTCTTGGGTTGTGGCCAGTGGGCCATGTAGGCATTTTGGAAATGCAGAACATTCATGAGCATGACAACTCTCAATGTGTCCAGTAGTTCTTTTCTAGTTTGCAGTCATTTTTTGATTATTAGGTTGTATTGATGTGCCAACTATAAACCTCTTTTTCCAATAAGTTAACACTTCCATTCCTTTACGCTGACAGTGTATGTCATTTCTTTTACCAAGATATGAGAAGCAGCAAAAGTAAATGGTTTTAAAATTATAAAAACAGCATTTGGCTCAAGAGGAAAGAAATACAGACTTAAACTTGTCAAATGAGTAATTCAGTATAGTACATGTTGACATATACGGCAACTGTGAGCATTATTCATGGATAACTTTTACTTTGCAAACAGTGTTTGACATGAAATGCAAGGCTTTACACTACCAAATAATTTACTTATTAATTGCTAGATGACAATATTGATGTGGTAATTGTATGAAGTAAGACATACGTACTGTATGCAGGTCTTTTGAGTGACTCACACCTTTATCTATGTGTCCTACATTGTAGAAATGATTGGCACCTTCCATTAATGTAATAGCTTTTATCCCCAGCAGTGGCGGTCAGTGACTAATGTAGAAATGTTGAGATTGTCGTCATCCACCAGCATAGCCAGAGAGTTCTTTAATCCTTCAAGTTCCACCAGTACATTTGAATTTTAACTTCATTGCTGTAGCAGACAAAAAATATGTATGTACACACACACACACACACACACACACACACACACACACACACACATATATATATATATATATATATATATATATATATATATATATATATATATATATATATATATAAAAACGCATGAAGTTTGTCTTAAAATTGCATCTCATAACTTGTTGCATATGTCTGCAATTACTTTGTGGTCTTACCTGCACACCTTTCACTAACACCACACTTTCTAATTGGCATTCCAGAAGGCTTTGACAACTGAACTTGGCAGTATGCCCTGGGCTGTCATAACTCCCATCTTTTGCCAATTGTAAGCAGCCAAGGGAGTGCCTTAAACTGCTGTTTTAAATACTGTTGCCTTTCTCCCCACATTAAGTCAGTGCATGGAAATAAAATTTGTTTTTGATTTCCATATGGTGTCTTTGAAATACACAGTGCATTCATGTAATGAAAAATCCGCAGTGCCTTAGACACTGGACAGCCAGACAGTAGTAAGCAACCGCCATGGCAACATTTTCATCAATATTCTTCCTTTGACAATTTGGTTTGTCCATGTCCTGTGAAATTCACAGGTTGAACACCTAACTGATACTTTTAAGTAAGGTACCACAAATAGTTGTTAGAAATTCAGATGAGAAGGTAGGAAACACTTCACATTCACAAGAAGTGCATGTAGAGAAAATATTCTTGTAACCATGAACAATGCACAATATACATTGGTTCCTCAAGAATGAGATACCTACAGCAGTGTGAATTTTTAAAAGAATGAATCACTACACACAGTGTGACATCCAGCTAATATCCCACTGAACTGCCACCAAATATGGATCCTCCCCTGCTGTCCTTGGTCAGTAACTAAGGAACTTCAGTCCTCACTACTTAACTCCACTTTGAGATCATCACTTAAACAGGAGTAATATTTCACAATTTTCCCCTCCGAGAAGAACAGGAACACAGTCTGTTCCCTGGGACTGGACTGTATAGTTCTATCCACCCCAAATGTAACTCCTTATTACACACTCCAGGGCAATGTATACCAGTTTAAGACCTCTGATACACCCGCACTTAAATAAATTGAATCTCACACATCTGAACACTTCTGGGAAAGCCTGACACAGATTCCCATCTGTGTCTCTTCCCCCAAATGATATGGTAAAACACTGCCACCAACCAGAGCATCTACATGCCCTTTCAAAGGAGTGTCCAGTTATTAAAATTAGGTATTTAAACAAATGGTAGCAAATGACCTAAAGCAGGCTTTCGGAGTGGCCCGGGAATTGTCAAAGCAGGTATAAGCGCTCTCAAATCACTAAAGAATACACTAATTGATCAGCCACAGTGTAAAATAATAAAAATATTTAATAATGATCAAAATGATTAAAAAATATATAGCAGTAATTTCAGTAAACAAACAAAATTCAGCCACCAGGAAAATTAAATTAATTCTGAAGGATAGAAGTCCATCATTTAGAAAAACTCTTAATAAGCTATAATTTCCTGTCTAACTGAAGAACACTGTCCCTGATTTAAGCTAAATAGTACAGTAGAGCAAAGGCAGGCTTACAGTTCTTGGTGAGTCCTTTTGGGGTATCCACGGCTCAGTACAACTGAGAACTGAACTGAACAACTACTGCGAACTCAACTACACACAACTGAACAACTCAACTCAGCTGTTCAAAACTGTCTTCAGCACGCTGTTTTATAAACTAGCTTAACTGTCTCAACTGTTCCAGTTTTTATTTTCATTTCACTTTTTGAAAATCAGAAAACAGCTGTTTATTAAAGTTCCTTCCTGTCTTTCAGTTTCTAACAGTAAACACAGAGCAACTGGAAACATTCCAATGACATCATTTGCAGATTTGCTAACTCTGACAGTCTGCATTTAGAATCACCTTCACAAATAATGTGCAGTTAGACATGTAGCAGAGCACTGTTCAACTTTTAAAAACATCCTGTACAGAGTATGAATCAACATGTAAAAATGTATTTACAATACCATAGCTAGCCATGCTGGCATGTATTACACAGGTTAATCTGAAATTAAGTACAAAACTTCATCCAGACATGATAGCACAGATGACCGTGTCTAATTTCTTCCCACACCGATTACCTGTTACTAATAAAAAAAATTAAGACTTGCAAATATTGACTGATGCAAAATATTTCCCGTGTCATGCAAGTATCAGGCTTCTCTACCTACAGGGTAACATCATGGGAAGGACTTGATCTTTAATCAGTTCCTTGCACTACTCTTATTACTAAATGAATATTGTTTACTTATGAAATACATTTTTAGTAATGAGTAGTAATCATTTACTGCTAAAGGAAGCAAAGTGACAACAATGAGTATATATATATATTGCTGACATTTTTTTTTTAAATTCAATACCTTATGAATTCTGATGATTCATCCTGTTGACAGGAGATATTGGACCAGGGATGATGGATTGCTCAGTGGTAAGTTCACAGTGTACTCCTGGATCCTTGGTGGATGCTTTCATTGTCTGTGTTCATGTTTACAACAGCAGAGCAGCAGAGTGTTAATGATTCGCTGACACTTTTTTTCTGAAAAGCTCTCATATGTAGCTAGTAAGTGAATGATATTGCCATGTAATCGCATGGTCATGCACCCCCCCCCCAATTTAAAAAAAAAAAAAAAAAAAAGCATTGAGGTGAAAATCATGGATTGTTCTACTACTTGACTTTCGGCTTTTTAGGGTCGCCACAGCAGATCACCTATTGATTTGCTGTTGATTGGCAGTGGATTTTTACTGTGTCGAGTTGCCAGCCCGGCACCCAACCTTCCTCACACACCTACCTGCATGTCTTTAAAGTTCACTCAATCACAAGGAGGACATGCAGGCTCCGCACAGAAGGTGCTCCAGCTGAGAATTGAACCGGAGAACCTCTTGGTGTGAGGTGACAACGCTAACCGCTGCACCACCACGGCCAACAAATTATTGAGTATTCTAGTATGTTGTAATCCTTTTTCTTCACAATTGT
>NC_056733.1:425600049-425707549 GCF_019279795.1 Protopterus annectens | reverse complement strand
GAAAATATGCTTATCACATCCCTATTCATGCAGACGTTAGGTGGTTCTTATGGTTTTGTATGTCAGGATCACATTATCAGTTGCATGCCTTACCCATTAGAATAATTATGAAAGTATGAGGAATGTTTTATCTGCATTTTCTTTTTGTGGGGGAAAATTCTGCTTTAAGTGGTTTAATTTCTTCCATTTTACAGGTCACAACTCATTGTTTACTTTGTGTGTATAAAGCTGTTTATACTTCTTCTGGGGCAATGGCCACTGGTACTGCTTTGTGAAGAGGCTTGTGAGGCTTTGTTCTCAGAACCTCCCAGAAAATGTGAAAAATTAGATTTTAAAATTTCATTTGGATAGAGATTTAATTTGTGGCCCCTTTACAGCAGTGGTTATCAAGAAGTGTGATGAGTGGGGGAAGTTGATCTAGGGTAATTTCAGTGTTTTTTCAGCCCTCCTTTTCCAGATTTTCTAAGGTATTCTCTAACTGCTCATCCAGGTTTGACAAAAAACAAACTGAACAGTCTCAGCAAAATTCTGGTAAACTTCAGAAGTGGCAAGGGGGTTCCAAAAAGAATACAGGACCCTCTCGACAGTCCAGCAAGTCAGAATAACTGTTTAAGGGACCTTGTTCTCCCCTCCACCCCTGGCATTATCTTTTCTCTTCCAGAAATTCTGAATCTCCATTTTTTTCAGGAAGAACTCTGCAGGAGCACTCTACATGAAACCTAACACCTGACTCACTTTGCTTTCTCTTTCCAGGACTCTGAGCAGTCCCCTACATATTAATCCTATGTCTGCAGTGATAACCCTTTTTCTCTCTATATGTTGCCTAATAATCTGATGGTCATCGTGTTACCCTGCTGCAGTCATCACACTTGGGTTATCCTGCCGTCAGGCGGACCCGCAGTTGGCCCGAATTCCAAAGTCTTGGTCCGGCATCGGTTGCTGTCGCCTCTTCCCTGACGTCAGAGCACCAGGGGTATATCAGAGGCATCCGACGCCATTTTCTTCAGTCTTTCTTGCCGCGCGGTGCCCGAAGCAGAAGCAGTTCGCAAGTGCCGGTCGGCCAACATCTGAGATTTTCGAATAGATTTTTAGTCCGAAGTCTTCAAAGCTAAGTACCCCATTGGGGAAACTTTTCTTGCCTCAGTCCGATGTCAGAAAAAGTTAACAATTGCATTTCTTGTGGGAAGCAAATACCTCATAAGGACTTTCATTCTTTTTGTATACCTTGCCTAGGCCCAGACCAGGACGTCACTGGTTGTCGGTTTTGTGCTAGATTCAATAAGCGAACTATAAAGCGACGCTTTGATTTCGCACAACACTACTTCGGTAGAAAATTTAATTACACTGTGCCGTCGGAGCAACTGACTACCGGCGTGCATAAAAAACACAAAGATAAAGACAGGCAGCCTAGATCCAAGCCAGACACCGAGGCCTCGGCTGGGCCGGTCGCCGGTTCTCCAGTTTTCAGTGAGGTGCCTACGCAGCCCCTGGCTACCGCTGAATTGGATCCCCAGACTGCTTTGGATCCCCCAGCAGAGAGTTCTAGGCCGACGCAGCCATTTTCTTTAGGCCCTACCGACGACATTGCAGTAGGGGAAGCCGGTGCTGTAGAAACACCTTCGGTTTCTGAAGGTGTCTTCAGACCGACTACTCTCACCATAAAATCTTATGCTAAGCTTAAGACTCCTCTAAAACCAAAAAAGCCTACACTTCAGTCTCCAGGTCAAGGCCCTATGCCTAAGAAACAGATGCTTAAAATGGCTGAAGATTTGATTTCTTTGATCAGGGGTTCCCAACCCCCCCCCCCCCCCAGACAAAAGGCCTAGACAAGAGGAGGATTATGCCTCCTCTGAATAAGTGTCTGTTTCCTCAGGCTCCTCTGAGGAACAGGATTACTCCTTTCCCCCTTATGAAGATTCTGATGCTGAAGACTCCATTCCCTCAGCTTCTCCCCCTGAAGATTATTCCTTTGGGGAAACCTTACATACCATGAGGGAACATTTCCACTGGGAAGGTCAGGACTACTCTGACTCACAGAAAAGGCTCCGAGAGTTTCTTTTACTCCCCCCAGCATAGATCACTTGCTATCCCCCCAGTTTTGGACATTGTGGATGATGTTTTCTTAGAATCTAGTCTAAATCCAGATTCTCTGCCTCCTGCTCCAGCCAAACCAGACAGATACTATAGAGTGCCTGACTCACACAAATTCCTTTACAAAAGCCCTGTTGCTGATCCAGAGACAATCTCCCAGGGTCCCAAAGGGGCTAAGACTTCTATGGCTAAAAATCCTGTACCCTCAGAAAGGGACCCCAGAGCACTAGATAGGAGGGGGAAGAAGGTTTACACCTCAGCTACTCTAGCTATGAGAGCACTAAATTGTCAATTTCACATGCTTAAATACCAGCAATTCCTAATGTCTCAAATAAAACAAAAGATGGGCATGCACCCTCAACAGTCTGAATTCAAGGAAATGCAAGATATGTTGCATGCAGCTGAATAGGTGGGCAAACATGCTTTACAATGTGGTTTTAATGCCTTGGAAGCTTCCTCTAGAGCAGCTGTTACTGGGTCTGTTATACGTAGGCATGCTTGGTTAAAGGAACGGTCTCTGCCTGATCATGTTAAAGCAAAGTTATTGGATGCACCCTTACAGCAGGATGTCTTATTTGGGGTTAAAGCAGAGGAGGTTTTAAAGAAAATGGAGGATAAGGCAAAATCTATGCAGACGGTCAAAGATTTCTTACAAGTACAGCCCCCACGCTTCAGCAGAAATTGGCCAACAAAAAATTGGTCCTTTCCAGCTTCTGACAGACCACAGAGGGGTAAATACAGGCGCCCAAGGGGCAAAGGACAAGCACAAATCCCTTACAAACCTCACCAATGGGACACTGCAACACAGAAGGGAGGAGAAGACAGGTCCCAAACTACTAGAAGGCAAACACAATGACTTAAACCTCAAACTGCCAAGCAAAACTCTCTTGGCAGCTCCCTTGGGAGGAAAATTAGCACTTTTTGCAGACAACTGGCGCATTGTCACAAAGGACAAATGGGTCCTAGACATTATCTCACACGGATACAGATTCCATTTCCACACCTTGCCAAGGATAAAAGGAATGCCAAACCTGCCACAAAATCAATGGGCAGAGGCACAAAAACAAATTACAGCTCTCATGGACATGAGAGCCATTCAACTGGTACCTACACAGGAGCAAGGCCAAGGATTTTACTCAAGGCTCTTTCTAGTCTACAGAAAGGACAATGCTTGGAAACCCATTCTGGACCTTTCAATTTTAAACACCTTCTTGCAAGTACCCAAATTCAAGATGCTAACACTACAGCAGCTTCTTCCCATGTTGGGCAAGAAAGCTTGGCTAGTAACGTTGGACCTCAAGGATGCATACCTGCATGTCCCTATCAGACAAAATTGCAGAAGATACCTCCGTTTCATTGCAGGTTCAACCCATTACCAATTCTCTGCACTGCCCTTTGGCTTATCTACTGCGCCCAAGGTCTTCACAAAATGCCTGGCACCAGTAATTGCATACTGCAGACAAAGAGGAATTCTGATATACCCATACCTGGACGACTGTCTCATCCAAGCAGAAAGCAAGGACATTCTCTTACAACACCTGGCTTTTGTAAAACATCTTCTAAGTTGCCTAGGGTACACAGTAAACGAAAAGAAATCATAACTAGTGCCCTCACAAAATATGACATTCCTGGGTGCCAGCTTGAATACAATGACCCAGATGGCTTATCTGATGCCAGACAAACAACTACAATTAACTCAGTACTTCAGAACAATGGCAACAAAGACCCAACTCCCTGCAAGAAAAATTCTGCAGGCCTTGGGCTTCATGGCATCTTGCATATTACTAATACCATTTGCAAAACTGCATATGAAGAAATTACAATGGTACCTAAAAAGCGTATGGACTCAACACAGCCACATCTTGGAAACAATGATACCTCTCATTCCCTGCCTTCAACAGGAGTTTCTATGGTGGTCACAGGCATGTCCTCTCAACAA
Organism: Protopterus annectens; assembly: GCF_019279795.1. NCBI lineage: Eukaryota > Metazoa > Chordata > Ceratodontiformes > Protopteridae > Protopterus > Protopterus annectens. The sequence goes on along the minus strand of NC_056733.1, from coordinate 425,703,519 downwards.
GGGTCAGCCTTTCACCCTACCCCCAGCCAGGCAAACTATGACAACAGATGCATCGGACTATGCCTGGGGGGCACACATGGCAGGACGGTGCGTTCAAGGCATATGGACAGCAGATCAAAGGAATCTGCCCATCAATCAAAAAGAAATGCTAGCTGTACAAAATGCTCTGACAGCCTTCAAGGACCTCTTACATCCAGGACAGCTTATCATAAGGACAGACAACACCACAGTAATGTGGTACATAAACAAACAAGGGGGTACACACTCCTATCCTCCATGCAGGCAAGCAATGACCTTGTGGAACACAGCACTGGCTTACCAAGTTCAATTACAAGCTCAATTCCTACCAGGAAAAAAGAACACATTGGCAGATGACCTAAGCAGAAACATCATGGATCCCCACGAGTGGAAACTGGATCCACAAGTATTCGCAATGATAGCTCAAAAATGGGGGCTCCCAGACATAGACCTGTTTGCCAGCCCTCAAAACTGTCAGCTAACAAAATTTTGCACAAGGACTTTTCACCATCAAGCTTGGAAAGTGGACGCACTCTCATTCATTTGGAAAATGCTAACAGTATATGCCTTTCCTCCATTACCCCTTCTCACAAAGGTGCTACTGAAAGTCAGGATGGAGAGACCCCGAATGATACTCATTGCCTCAGACTGGCCACGCCAGCACTGGTACCCACTATTAAGGAATATGGCCCAGGGCCCACCATGGATTCTACCACAAATTACCCACCTGCTCACACAGCAAGACAATCAGATTCTACACAGCCAGCTCAAAACCTTAAACTTGGCTGCATGGCAAATCACCTAAGCAACCAGCCAGCTCCTCTCTCACAAGCTGTTATGGATGTTATTCTGGAGGCCAGGAGGCCCAGCACCAGGAAAGCCTACTCAGACAAATGGAAAAGGTTTTGCACCTGGAACCAAGCTAAAGGCAAAAATACCCTTCAGCCTGATATACCTCAGATTCTGCAATATTTAACTGAGATGTTACACAAAGGGCTTTCTTTTTCATCTATTAAAATCCACGCCTCAGCTATTTCTGCTCACTACAACACGGATCCTCCCTTATTTTCACATCCGCTCCTAAGGCAGTTTCTCAGAGGGGCCAAAAACATTAGGCCTCCCAGGAGAGCACCAACACCTACTTGGGACCTCAACTTTGTTCTGGAAAAACTCACGCTACCTCCTTTTGAGCCAGCTTTCTCAGCTGACTTAAAGTTTATATCATGGAAGACTGCCCTACTGCTAGCAATTACTTCAGCTAGAAGAGTTTCAGAGCTTCATGCACTAATGGCAGTAGAGCCTTTCCTCATTTTTTATCAAGACAGAGTTTCTCTATGAACTAACCCGTCCTTTATGCCTAAGGTGGTATCCAGTGTGGCTGTAAATCAAACCATCCATTTACCCACCATTCTTTCCAAATCCACAGAACAAAGGAGAAAGACTCCTGCATTCCTTGGACATTCACAGGCAGCTATGTTACTACTTGGATAAAACTAAGGTTTTCAGAAAATCTGACCAGCTTTTTGTATCCTTTGCTACAGCATCACAAGGAAAGGCCATCTCAAAACAGACCATTTCCAAATGGATAGGACATTGCATACGTTTTTGCTATACCCACCATGGAAAACCGGTTCCTGCTACCATAAGGCCCCACTCTGAGGGCAGCAGCTACATCTGCAGCCTTCCTCAGGGGGGTGCCAACCAAGGATATTCGGGAAGCTGCAACTTGGAGTTCAGTACACACCTTCACCAAACATTACCACTTATCACTTTACTCTAAGACTAGAGCTGGCTTCGCCACTGCAGTTTTGCAGGGCCTTCTAGCCTCCTCTAACCCTGTTTGACTCCACCTCCCATCCTTAGCTTTGGGATTCTACCCAAGTGTGATGACTGCAGCAGGGTAACAAGATGAACATAGTACAGTTTTGTACCTACCATAAATGTAGATGTTCGAGTGTATACCCTGCTGCAGTCCAGGTTACCCTCCCTCCATCCCCTCTGAACTTATCTCTACCACTCTATCCTGTACTACCTCTGTGGTGTATTTGCTTGTGCCTAAGGGTTTTGTTTTATTTTTCCATATAGCTATATGTATATATGTATATATATATATATATATATATATTTTTTTTTTTTTTTTTTTTGCCTACCTATTAGGGGCACCTGACATCCGGGGCAAGAAAAACTGAAGAAAATGGCGTCGGATGCCTCTGATATACCCCTGGCACTCTGACGTCAGAGAAGAGGCGACAGCAACCGACGCCGGACCAAGACTTTGGAATTTGGGCCGACTGCGGGACCGCCTGACGGTAGGATAACCCAAGTGTGATGACTGCAGCAGGGTATACACTCAAACATCTACATTTATGGTAGGTACAAAACTGTACTTTCTTCCTTAGATTGCCATTCTGACATTGACTAAATTAAAACTGATCCTCCTGTGTAGAGACGGACTTACTAGCTGGCCCACTTACGTAAACATACCTTTAACCATTTCTTACTAAGGTCACTGCTGTTGTGCACTCTTGTCATCTGATGTCCTTGCACTTGAGTCTACTTTGCCATCTTTGCGGTCATACATCTTGTTTTTTTATTCATTGCTGGAGTAATGGGGCAGTTGTGTAGTTATTCTCCTGACCTGGTACTTTCAAGTACAAAGATAGACATAAAGTGAACAGTTACTAAATGAATATGTGCAACACTTTTGATTTATGACTGCAGTTGGGGAATCCCTGTAGCATTTGTTAACTAAATAAACTGGAAAGAAACTTGTATATTTATATAAGCACATGTACATATGTGTATGTACGTATTTTTTCACATTACCAGAAAGACCAGGTGGTGGTGCAGCGGTAGTGTTGTTGTCTCACAGCAAGAGGTTCTCCCGTTCGATTCTTGGCTTGGTTTGGGAGTGCCGTCTGTGTGGAGTCTGCATGTCCTCCCCGTAGTCGAGTGGGCGTTCGAAAGACATGCGTTGAATGGGCGTGCCTTCGTTAAAGGTTGGGCATCGGGCTGGCAACCCCACACCATAAAAACCAACTGCCAATCATTAGCGGACCGGAGTTCCGCTGTGGGGACCCCTAACCGGGAAAAGCTGAAAGACAAACAACCAACCAGAAAGACCAGGAAGAGCAGTCAGTGGTTCATCGTAAAGGCTGTATCTACATTTTTGTGATTTGACAGGGTTCAGGAACCATCTCACCTAGTACAACAGTCTATCTGGAGCAGCCATATTGTGTTAGTTAAGTATTTTTTAATGCTGAAATACTTTCTGGTTCTTTCCTTGTAGGTGGGTTGAAATGGATTACTGATCAGTGCTTAGGGAACCTATACTGTCAGAATTAGGCAATCATTCGTATCATTGCACACTGCTTATGGGACAGCAAAATATATTTTTCCTCCATTGGTGATGCTATTTGAGGGACAAATGTTCCACTATGTCTGCATTTCATGCTTGCCAGAATGTTTCTTTTGAATTCTCATAGTTTGCAGCTGTTATTATGAAAGTGTGAGTTTACTGTTGGTAGTGGGTAACCACCAGAACAGCAAAAACACCATGAAGGCTGGCAACATAAAGAGCAAAAACGGTTTTAAAAAAGTATATACTGATATTGGCTATGCTGAAAACCCCTTGCATTTTCATCTTGTGGATAAAACATTCAGAATGGCTCATGACTGGCTAGAGCACATCTGTCAAGGCCTTGAAACTAATATGTCAAGTGGAGAAGTGTGAAATTAACTATGCCATGTTGCAATTAGTGGAATATGATTCTCTGCATGCCATCATTTAATTATCTGTCTGTGTTAAAATCTGTGCCACGGGGCAGCCACGGTGGTGCAACGGTTAGCGTTGCCACCTCACAGCAAGAGGTTTTTTGGTTCAATCGTCGGCCGGGGTGCCTTCTGTGTGGAGTCTGCATGTCCTCCCTGTGGTTGGGTGGGTTTCTTCCAGGTGCTCCAGTTTCCTCCTACATTCCAAAGACATGCTGTAGATGGATTGGACACTCTAAATTGGCCCTAGGTGTGCGTGTGCCTTCAATGGAAGGTTGGGCACCGGGCTAGCAACTCGGCACCGTAAAACTCCACTGCCAATCATGAGCAGACAGATGATCCACTGTGGTGACCCCTAACCGGGAAAAGCCGAAAGAAGAAGTTAAAATCTGTGCCACATGGAAAAAGGCCCATTCTGACAAAATCTAAGAGCAGGTTATAGTATCCCAGCTTCAAGGAAAGTAGGAATGGAGTGTGCATGCATGTACCCAGAGCTCAACAAACCTTCGCTATTTGCTTCTGCTTCAGCATGCGTTTCCACTGAATCCAGTGCCATCCAGGCAAAGATAAGTTCCAAACTATATTTTTGCACTTGTTTTTCACTGTTTAAGCAATCACTGCTTGTATTTTGCAATTTTCTGAACATTTTTTTATTTGCTACAAATAGTCTTTTCTCCTATACTCTTTAGAACTTGAACTGCTTTGTCTTGTAAGTGCTTTGTAGAGGGGCTCCTTAGCTAGTGAATAAGTTGTTATTGCATTGCACTTGGGGGTCCTTTTTTTGCTGTGCTTTTACATTGAGGGCTAAGTAATCCATCTTCTGGCACAAAGTATTTGCCTGGTATGTCTGAGCTGGGATGCACTCCAAAGGGGGTCCAGAGTGTAACTGTTTAATTGGTCAGAAGGCTCAAGTTAGAATTCGCTTTAATTTCCACATCTCTAAATAAGTGCCTTTGTGTGGAGCTGCTCACCACTCAGCGATGGTTGGCAGTACCGTGCATAGACACTAGCGCCTGGACAGTTAAGTTTACCTATAAAAATAGTACTAGGCCTGTAACCTGTAATTTACTGAAGCTTTGAATGGAGTCAAGCTCAGAGTAGCCAGCTTGTGCATCTTATAGTGCTAATACAATATTGTAGCACTGTTGACCACCATATCCTAGCACTGTTCAACTCTAGTCCCTTACTAAGGATGATGTCACAGTAGGAACAAAAATGATTGACTTTAACAATTGGATTAGTTTTTGATGTCAGTCCAGAGAGATTTATTATCTAGTCAGCCTGGGAGGACATGGTCAGTAGACCACATAGCCTAGTACTTACCTATGAACCTATCTGCCCAAGGGCATTTATAAGCCTAGCCAGAATGCGTTGGCTTTCGCCACCCCCTTAGATTAGTTCCTTGTGCCTCTGTCCAGCAGAGCCATCAGTTCCCTGCGCCACTGTCCAGCATAGCCATTAGTTCCCTGCACCACTGTCCAACAGAGCCAGTGCAGTCATCCCCGGGGTAAATTTTCTGTTTCCCATCCACCCGTCAAGGTTTCTCTTGAAGAGTGTTAGTGAGGGGCTCTGTCTGATGTATATTGGAATCCTGTTTCAAAGCATGGGGAGTCTCTGGGATAGGAATCTATCCCTCTAGCATGTCCTATTTATCGTTGTGATGAGGTTTATATCTCTAGAGCGTGTGGCTCTCTGAGATTTGTTTTTTTAGGTGAAGCATGTCCATCAATTCTGGGTTGGACATGGCCTTGTATGTCAGGCAGAGATCACCTCTGAGTAAGCGGTATGCAACTGAGTGCAGCTGGAGTTTCTTGAGTCGGGCTGCATAGGGCATCTGTTTGAGGCCGGTAATCCTCTTGGTGAGGTACTTTTGTGGCCTTTCCAGCTGTTGCAGGTGTCTTGTAAGGTACATCCCAAATGGGGCGTTGTATTCTATGATGGGTCTAATGAGTGATGAGTAGAGAGGCACAATAACCTCTTTTGTTCTAGATGCAAACCCTTTTGTGATTAGGTGGGCCACATAGAAGGATTTTCTAACCACCTTGGCAATATGATTATCAAAGGAGAGATTACTGTCTACTTGGTCCCCAGATCCCTTATTACATTTTCTGTATTTAGGGGACTAACACCTATGTGGTAGTTCATGGGTATTTTGTTTTTTCCAAAGGGGATGACTATGCACTTTTTGGCATTTAGCTTGAGGCAATGATTTTGACACCAGGTATCCGTCTCAGTGAGACCCATCTGAAGGGTGTCTGTATCAGCCGGAGAATCAATTATGGCCCCTAGTTTGCAGTTGTCTGCGAACTTGATCAGCCATAGTCCTTCTATGCTTGCCTGTACCTCTGAGAAGTATGTACTGAAGGGGTACAAGGACTGAGCCCTGCGGGACGCCACTTGTAACCGGTTTAGTCGGACGTAGAGTCTGCAACTCTCACCATGTGGGTTCTATCCATGAGCCAGTTGGCAACCCATCTCGTGAAGTAGGGGTTTATGTTCAAGCTGGTGAGCTTGTCTATAATACTAGAATGGGGAATGGTGTTGAAAGCCTTTGCGAGGTCTAGGTAGGCTGTGTGGACCTCCTTTCCCTCGTCTAATGCCTTGGTAACCATCTCAAAGAAGTTCACCAGGTTTAGGAGGCATGATCTGCCTTTAACAAAACCAAACTGGGTAGGGTCCAAGGTTTGGAGGTTCCCAATGTCTCTGTTAACGAGTTCCATGATGATGCGTTCCATAGCCTTGCAGACCAGGCTAGTCAGGCTTATAGGGCGATAGTTCCCGGGGTCTATTGTGGCTCCACTTTTGTGGAGCGGGATAACTGTTGCTGTGTGCCACTCTATGGGTACGTAGCCTTTAGAGAGGCTGAGTTTGAACAGTGTGTTTAGGTGAGGGGTTAGTTCATTTTGGAGCTCTTGTAAGACACAGCCTGGGACCCCGTCTGGTCCCATTGAAGCTGTGTTTTTGGCTTTGGATAGGGCTGTTTTAACCTGTACATCAGTGATTGATGGGGCTCTACATTCTTCTGGTATGCTTATGGACCCTTAAGTGGGTGAGAGGTGAGTGAAGTTTGCACTAAACCTGTCTGCCAGAATGTTTGCAATATCAGTCGGTTCAGTGTATTTTGTGCCATTCTGCACTAACTCAGAGCAGATCTGAGAGTTTCCACTTAGGTTCTTGACATAGCTAAAGAACACTTTGTGGTTATCTTTAGAGTCGTTGTCAGTTTTTCTTTCGAAACTAGCCTTGGATGATTTAATGAGGGATCGTAGTTTCTTGCTGATATTGATCAGGGATGTCATTTCTTCTTAGGAATTTACTCTTTTCTGTACTAGTTTCCTCATTCTGTTGTATAGCTTGTTTATGGCAGGTGTCCACCAGACTGGTTTCCTTTTCTTGGAGGAGTGAGTCTTGGTTTTACTTGGGATAGCACGATCCATGCATTCCTGCAGATGCTCATAGAGTGCCTTTGTAAAGGTTTCAGCAGCTTGGACAGCATTGTCCTTTAGCATGGGGGCTGTGAACCTTTCCACCTTGGTCTTAAGTAACGTGAAGTTTGCTTTTGAAAAGTTTTTCATGGTGGTTTCCTTGATTGGGGTGGGGGCGGAATGTGGATATCCAGAGTGATTAGTCTATGGTGTGATCTAACCAGCGAGGGGTTGACCTCCGGTGTAGAACACCAGTCGCCCATGTTGGTGATGACCAGGTCCAATATGTTCCCTCTGGTGGGGGTGTTGACCAGTTGATCCAGGGCGTTTGAGTTTATAAAATCTAGGAAGCGTTGGGCAAGGGAGTTAGTACTTGAGTAATTCTCCCAGTTTATGTTTGGGTAATTGAAATCACCCAGTATTAAGGTGTTTGGTAGGACCTTCATATTTCCCAGTGTCTCCAGAAATGTGGAATGGGGGTCCCGGGCCATGGTGGGTGATCTGTAGCAAGCTACAATTTGGATTGCAGTTTTGCCCATTGTTAGTTGCACATGGATGATCTCTGATGCATTGTGCTGCGCCACTAACCTGGAGGTGTGGGTATCCTTGAGGAATATGGATGCACCCCCGCCTTTTGTGTTTTGGTCCTGGTTCTGTGGCCGAAAGGTATGGTATGAGTTATAGCGTAGTAGTGCTGGGTGCTCTCAGGAGCCTTAAACCAGGTTTCTGTTACTGCACAGATGTCGATGTTCTCCATACTGAGGAGTGCTTCGAGTGCCTTACCAAAGATGGTCTGCACCTGGTCCCCCCCCCGGGCTTTTGGGATTTTAGTTAAAATTTTATCCACCCCATTAAAGCTTTTTGTAGGCAATGCCAAAGTGACAGTGCTATTGACATAGCAAATAAACCCAAGGGAACCTAAAGGTATTATTGCTCAGTGCTGGGAGCCTTAACAAGAAATTCCACACCCTGCAAGCTGTCCTCACTCTGGAGAATATAGACATTGGTGCCATTACCTTGACAGGGTTTAAAGCCACAGAAAGTAGCAGTGCAAGCTTACAATGCCTTCCACGCATTTAAATCATTAATCACACAGACAGGATCTAAAGGTGGTAGTGTCTTTGTCTACATCAGCAGTACGTATATCTCAAGGTTGGTTAAATAGGATTAAACCCTGGAGTTTATCCATGCACAAATCACCTAGATAGTCCTTCACCATATCTTTGCAAATTATAGGTCACCATCTGTGCCACAGACCTACTGGATGCGCTCTCCATCCAGCCAAACACTCCATTTGTAGCAGAATTTAAGTATCCATCTATAGAACTGGAAACATACACTGCCTCCAGTTTACAACCACACGTTTCCTGGACTTTAACACCAATGCCTTTGATCAGTTAGCAAGCACTCCAACCAGAGTTTCAAAGAGACTGGGCCTAGTCCTCACTAGTATGGGAGAGTGCAACAACCCTCCTGTGTCATGTCCTAACTGGTGAAGTCTGATCATAAAGATGTCTCCTTCAAAATAAAAATCAGTTTGGAAAACCCAGAAAAATGTGCTGCAGTTAGGAACTATTCTAAAGCAAACTACATCCTATTAAGCAACAGTTTGTCAAAATTCATTGCCCCACTCAACCCCAAGTTCACACCAACCTATGCAGAATTGTTCACAGAGACCATGTACAACTATGTGAATAGCTGTTTAGAGACTGCTATACTTATCAAAAGTAAGCCCAAAACAAACCAGGAGGTTTGTTTTGGGTAGGAGTCCATCAGCGTGCCACTCTTCCTTGCAAAAGTGCTCTAAATCTGTCAGATTGTGAGGGCATCTGTTGTGCATAGCCCTCTTAAGGTCACCCCACATATTTTCTTTTGGATTTAGGTCTGGGCTCTGGCTGGGCCATTCCAAAACTTTAATTTTCCTCTGGTGAAGCCATTCTTTTGTTGATTTGGATGTATGCTTGGGGTCATTGTCGGGTTGAAAGGTGAAATTCCTCTTCATCTTCAGCTTTCTAGCCCCTCCACCTTGACTAAAGTCACAGTTCCAGCTGAAGAAAAGCAACCCCAAAGGATGATACTGCCACCATCATACTTCACTGTGGGGATGGTGTTCTTTTGGTGATGCGAAGTGTTTTTGCGCCGAACGTACCTTTTGGAATTGTGGCCAAAATGTTCAACCTTGGTCTCATCAGACCATAACACATTTTCCCACATGCTTTTGGGAGACTTGCTGTATTGTTTTGCAAATTTTAGCTGCGCCTGAATGTTTTTCTGTGTAAGAAAATGCTTCTGTCTTGCAACCCTACCCCATAGTCCAGATATATGGAGAATACAGGAGAGTGTTGTCACATGTACTACACAACCAGTACTTCCCAGAAATTCCTGCAGTAAATGTCAAGAAAATCATACTAGGACAGCTGAACTTTATTTGGGGGTAATCAGACTCTCTTTAATTGATGGCAGGTGTGTACCCAAGAAAACTGAATGCTGTAATTAAATCAAAAGGTGCTTCAACAAAGTATTAGTTTAAGGGTGTGCACACTTATGCTGTAATCTTATTATGCTTTTTTATTTTTTATATTTTATCCCCTAACAAACTTGTTTGTTTTTCAATTGAATTGCACAGGTTATAGGTCACATTAAAGGTGGGAAAAGTTTTGAAATTATTTATTGTGGTCTCTTATTTTATATCACAAAAACCTGACATTTTAACAGGGGTTGTGTACACTTTATATCCACTGTAACTATAAACTGCTTTTTTCTTATTGAGAATTGTATTTTCTGTTTGTCAGTGCTCTACTGTACATTTTCTGGGAGTTTTCTGTGTTCTAGTCAAGTATCATAGTCTGGATATAGGTTTGCTGCATCCAGTCCCGGTTGTTTAGCTTGCTGAGTTTCCTGGCAGCCATCCTGTGCTGGTAGGGGACTGCATTCTCTGTTAGTGTATCAGGGCTGCCTGACCTTCTCTAGCACAAGTGATTGGTTGAAAGTGCAGGGGCTTGCAGGATTGGGTAGTAATATGTGCTTCAGATTCTTCCATCTTTTCTGGTATTTAAACCCTGTGTTTGCATGGGGCTGCACTTGTTTGCATGTCACACACTGCCACTGCACTGATTTAACCCATTGCAAAGTAGTTCCAGTGAAGCTTTACAGCCTCTGTACAAACACAGGCTACTAGTACCCATCTCAGATCTTTCCACCTTCCCTTAGCTCATTCCCCTCACGGATTCTGGCAAATATGGATGGACAGTTTCCTACAGTTTCTCTTGCCAGTCTGGTTGATATAGGCATCCTGAGACAGTGTAGAAACAGTCTTATGTACACAGACAACCCTCTCTTACTACCACCTAAGAACACAATTTGTGAGAGATGCAGTTAAATTAAAAACCTGGAGTCTATGCTGTTCCTCACAAGCCAGTATCCCTGGCACTGAGAAGGTTGAGTGCACAAACACCACCCCTGAAACATCGCCCACACCAATACAACACACACCCACGTATGTGGAGGTTCTTAACAAAAACGTACCTAAACAAAAGAAACCTCCAAGACAAAAACACACAAAAACTCCACAGCCTACCACACCACACCACACATAGTCCACATGCCTGTGTCTCACAGCCATAAAGGCTTAACCATAAAACCAATATATTAATCATAGGAGACTACATTTTGAGACACACTGATGTGCCCCTCACTAAGCTGGAAAAGGAAGTCACGGTAAGTTGTTTGTCGGGTGCCAGAGTCCACCACATCACCCATGCACTCATGTCACTCAACAAGTACTGCTATGACTTTGTCATAGTACATGTTGGCATGAATGACTTGAGACGTACCTCTCTGGACTATATGAAGAGAGACATGATTGAACTCACTGAATGTGTTCCAGGCGGGTATGTCACTAGCTTTAAGCAGCATTCTACTGTAACCCAGAATGATGCCTCAATACAAACAAAAAATGATAGACTTTAACAATTGGTTTAGTTTCTGGTGTCATTCTAAGGGGATCTATTACCTGTCAGCCTGGGAAGACATGATTGATAGCCACAATGCATTGCCAGAGATGGCCTGCATCTGTCTCCCTTGGGCTTCAGGCTCTTGTCAAAGGCCTTTGCCTTCTCCATAGTGCCTTTTTTAGGCAATGTCTTGAGGTCAAAACTACCAACATGAGAGTCTCCTCTAAATGCAATTTATAGGTCATGCTGCTGAATGCTAGGAGTCTCAACATGAAACTGCACTCATTGCAACCCTGGAAGATGCTGACATTTGTGCAGTTGCAGAAACCTGGTTCTAAGCTGTGGGGAGCACCCCAGCCTTACCTGCTTACTCATCCTATCATACATATAGACCCCAAACTGAGGGCAGCAAAGCCAAAGGAGGTGGGGTTTCAGTATAGATATTAAACATATACACACCGCCACACTGGTCAGACAGTATGACTCACATGAGACGCTCCAGGTGCAGTTAACAGTTGACAAGACCCCTATTCAAATCATAGCTACAGGCCCCAATGTTGACTCAAAATGCCCACTCTGCCAATCTAGACCTCCTCGAATATATCAAGATTTAACTGTATACCCTGATCCTAGGTGATTTTAACTACCCAACTATTGATTGGAAGAACTACTCAAGCCAGAACACAAATGCTCAAAGATTCCTTGACTTCATCAGTGCTAGTGCCTTGGACGAGCTGGTTGACACCCCCCACAAGAGGTGACAACATTTTGGACTTGATACTAACCAACATAAGAAACCACTGAAAGATCCCTACAGTGTGATCATCCCTGGTAAGATCAGACCACAAAGCAGTCACCTTTCAAAGTCACCACTCCCCTGACTCCCACCCTCAGCTAGGGTTAAGCACAAAAACTTCTCCAAAGCTGATTACAACCTCCTGAGGGAAGGTCTGAACAGCTTCACAGCCCCCTCACAACAGTAGGAACTGGCAGTAATGTCCAAACCTACGCCAAAGTACTATATCACCATTTATATAAATGCATGGATTCAGCAGTACCTGACATGACATAATCTTCCTCCTCAAGGAAGAGTAAACCTTTTCTGGTGGACATCTGCTATAAATAAACTCTACAACAAAAGGAAAGAATTGCTGTGCAGGACAAAGAAGGAACAGGTGCCAAACTGGAAGCAATCTCACCTTGACCTAAACAGGCAAATAAGGGTATTAGTGAAGTCCTCCCAAGCTAACTTAGACTCCAAATTGGCCACATCTACTAAAGACAGTTATAAGGCCTTCTTCACATACGTCTGCAGTCTAATGGGAAACGCCCAAATCTGCTCAGAACCAATGGGCAAAGACACCACATACACAAATGGCATGAATATGGCCAATCTGCTGGCAGACAGGTTCAGTGAAAACCTCACCGATCTCTTCCCCCATCAGTAATCCAGGATATCCCCAGCACCTGCCACCCCATCCCTTATCTCTAGGGAGCAAGTCATTATCACGCCCTCAAAGTCTTAAAACACAGCTTCCATGGGACCCAGTAGCATCCCAGGCTACATCCTGCATTAACTCAAGTAGGAACTCTAAACGTCATTAGGCACCCTATTCAACCTAAGTTTGAGTACCGGTTTCATCCCAGCCGAGTGGAGGATGGCCACCGTCATCCCTATGCACAAAGGAGGAGCATCCACCGATCCGTGCAGTTATAGACCCATCAGCCTAACTAGCCTGATTTGAGTCTCCCTATTACACTGTCGCAGACGCAGGTTGTCGAATGCGTCTTTGTCGAACTGAAAAGTGCGAAAAGGCAAAATAGCGAAGCGACTTTTCAGTGAATTCTTTCCCTGGGAAAGAATTTGTTTGGCTGCTTTTGCCACTTTGCCTTTTTGGCACTGTAGTGCGATCTTGGACTTGTATATTTAAGTAGGGGGTGTAGGAGCACAGCCACCCACATTAAGTAATGTTTTACAGTTTTTTTTTGTTTGTTTCGGAACAGTGATTTTTTTTTCCCTTGGAAAAAAATTGCTGTTCTGAAGTTTCACCATTGTAAGCTTTTGCTTACATGGGGTCAATTATGTGTCATTCGCTCTTCTGAGCATGCAGTATCATAATACAGACCCTGATTTGCAAGGCAATGGAATGCATTATCATGGACCACATTAACAATGACATCGGCAACCTCCAAATGCTTGATCCCACACAGTTTGGTTTTGTCAAGGGGAGATCATGCCTGTTAAATTTGTTAGACTTCTTTGAGTCAGTCACGAAAGCCATGGACAAGAAGATGGTGCACGTCACCTACCTTGACTTGCCCAAGGCCTTTGACAGTATTGTGCACTCGGGCATAACAGATAAACTATCCCAGCTTGGCATAAATCTATATGTGACCAGATGGGTAGCTAACTGGGTCACTGATAGTACTCACGCAGTCAAAATAGTTGAAGCTACCTCAAGTAGTAGACCTCTAACAAGTGGCATACCCCAGGGATTGGTCTTGGGAGCCCTGCTGTTTAGAATATACTTTTTCGAGGTGCAATCCAAATTCAGATGTCTATGGCTGATCAGTTTTTCATATGACTGCAAGCTGGGCGCTGTCATAAACTCCCCTAGTGATGTAGACATAGTACAAGAGGGTCTCACCCAGACAAATGACTGGTGCCAGAAACATAGCCTCAAATGAAACACCTAAAAATGCATCATCACCCACTGTGGGGAGAATGACATTTCCACAGATTATCATATTAATAATTCCCTAAGCATGCAAGCAGTTGTGAGAGACCTGGGCACCCAAGTTGACAGCAATCTAACTTTTGACCACTATGTTGCCTCCATTGTACAGAGAGCTTTCTACATGGCTCACCTCATTATTAAGGGTATTTCTTCCAAGAACAAGAAAGTCATAACTTCCCTGTATTCCTCCATTATCAGTCCCATCATGGAGTATAAAGCCCCTTTCAGCATGTGCCTGGCAAAGCACATGCAGCCTCTGGAGCGACCACAGAGGTTCCTGACCAGGAGAATCCAGAGCTTCAAAAATCTATCCTGCACAAATAGGCTAAAAGCCCTATCCTTGTACTCCATCTCATACAGACTCCTCAGAGGTGATATATGTCTGATATACAGAGCAATCTCTGACCCCCACCTTGATGAAATTGCTGCATATCCGCAAGCCAACCTCCACTTGTGTGACCCGCATGCAAAACCTTAACTTGGTCTGCGACATCAATAGGAATTGCTGGTAGGACAGATTTGTCTCCCAAAGACTCCCCCCCCCCCCCCCATCTGTATAGTAGACCCCCTGTCTACGTCAAGTAGAGTACTTCATTATTCCTCTTTAAGAGAAACCTGGATGACTGGATGGTAAATGGAAAAAATACCCTTGGGATTCCACCTGTGTCCCTACTGGACAGGGGTATCTGGTGCTGATTTGTGCTAATTTATTGGCTAGGCTTATAAGGGCCTCCGGGCCAGTAGCCTAGTAACTTGCTATGATCCTATTTGAATTTGACTGAGAGGATTTCAGAATGGATATTCAGCAGAATATAACATTAGGGTAGAAAAGACAAAAAAAATGTAGATTTGTGGTAGCAAGGGTCTATTGGGATGTAAGGAAGATTACAATGACTTGTATTTATAATCCACTGGTAGCTGCTGATGTTCTTCGTGTTTCACTGTTGCAGTCATCACATTTGGGTTATCCCTGCCAGAGTAGCCCTTGACCGGCCCAAATATCAGAGGCTTAGTATTTCTGCATTGGCTGCTGTCGCTTCAGGACTGATGTCAGGTTGTCAGTAATATAAAGTAAGGCAGCCAACGCCATTACATCAGTCTTTCTTGCCATGGAGTCCGAAGCAGAAGCAGTTCACACAAGTGCTGGTTGGCCGCTACCTGAGTTTCGTCTACCGAATTGAAGTTGAAGTCTTCTAAAGCTAAGTACCCTGTTGGGGATCCTTTTTTCTTGCACTAGCCAATATCAGAAAAAGTTAATAAGGACTGGAGAACTGAAGACTAACTTAATGGAAGCGTCGTCAGTAGGTTTGGACTTGTGCGGTCTGTGTCTGTCTTTTCCGGAAGATCTGCTGTCGGATGGCTTACCAAAGCCATATCGGAATTTGAGGACTGTAAGAGAAAATATCTGGCTACAATAAGAGCCCGACGACAGATAGTTCTG
Organism: Protopterus annectens; assembly: GCF_019279795.1. Taxonomy (NCBI): domain Eukaryota; kingdom Metazoa; phylum Chordata; order Ceratodontiformes; family Protopteridae; genus Protopterus; species Protopterus annectens. The sequence goes on along the minus strand of NC_056733.1, from coordinate 425,688,173 downwards.
GCGTTGAACAAAGCACAGAATCGACAACTGGGGACGTCGTGGTTTGGGCCTAAGCAAATGACGCAGTAAGAATGGAAGTCTCGGTGTGTATTTGCTTTCCACAGGCGAGACAATTAACTTTTTCTGACATCGATTAGTGCAAGAAAAAAGGATCCCCAATGGGGTACTTAGCTTTAGAAGACTTCAACCTCAATTTGGTAGACAAAACTCAGGTAGCAGCTGACCGGCACTCATGCGAACTGCTTCTACGTCTGGTTCCACGGCAAGAAAGACTGATGTAATGGCATCAGCTGCCTTACTTTATACTACTGACGACCTGACGTCAGTCGTGAAGTAACAACAGCCGACGCAAAAATACTAAGTCTCTGGTATTCGGGCCGGCCGAGGGCTACCCTGGCAGGGTAACCCAAAGTGATGACTGCAACAGTGAATACACTCTAACATCTACATTTATGGTAAGTGTACACAACTGTACTTTATAGAGGTTAAGAAAATTTGGGGAGAAATCTGTTTTCAGCAGGGAATATTATTTATAGGTGGAGACTAGAATTTGATTTGCAGTAGTGAGAATGCATCAGGGGACCTAGAAGGGGAAATATAACAAAAGATGTTAGATTTCTTAAAAAAATTATGAAAAATTTGTTATGAAAGATGTGAATTCAGTAGTAGGAACTCTGACAGAATTTAAGGACCTGTACCGATTGGCTAGACAGAGGGACAGAACTGGGAAAGATGTGCAGCAAGTAAGGGTGATAAAGGATAGTGAGGGAAAGATACTCACAAGAGAGGAGAGTGTGTTAAGTAGATGGAAAGAGTATTTTGAGAGGCTGATGAATGAAGAGAATGAGAGAGAGAGAAGGTTGGATGATGTGGGGATAGTGAATCAGGAAGTGAAACAGATTAGCAAGGAGGAAGTAAGGACAGCTATGAAGAGGATGAAGAATGGAAAGGCTGTTGGCCCAGATGACATCCCAATGGAAGCATGGAGGTGCTTAGGAGAAATGGCAATGGAATTTTTAACGAGATTGTTTAATGAAATTTTGGAAAGTCAGAGGATGCCTGAGGAGTGGAGAAAGTGTTTTGGTACCTATCTTTAAGAATAAGGGTGATGTGCAGAGCTGCAGTAACTACAGAGGGATAAAATTGATCTAGTAGAAGCTAGGTTAAGAAGGGAGGTGATGATTAGTGATCAGCAGTATGGTTTCATGCCAGGCAAGAGCACTACGGATGCAATGTTTGCTCTGAGAGTGTTATTGGAGAAATACAGAGAAGGTCAGAAGGAGTTGCATTGTGTCTTTGTAGACTTGGAGAAAGCATATGACAGGGTGCCTAGAGAAGAGTTGTGGTATTGTATGAGGAAGTTGGGAGTGGCAGAGAAGTATGTAACAGTGGTACAGGATATGTACGAGGGTAGTGTGACAGTGGTGAGGACTGCAGTGGGAGTGACAGATCCATTTAAGGTGGAGGTGGGATTACATCAAGGATCAGCTCTGAGTCCTTTCTTATTTGCAGTGGTGATGGACAGGTTGACAGATGAGACCAGACAGGAGGCCCCGTGGACTATGATGTTTGCAGATGACATTGTGATCTATAGTGAAAGTAGGAATCAGGTTGAGGAGACTCTGGAGAGGTGGAGATATGCTCTAGAGAGGTGGAGATATGCTCTAGAGTGCAGAGGAATGAAGGTCAGCAGGGCTAAGACAGAATATATGTGTGTAAATGAGAGGGAGGGTAGGGGAATGGTGAGGATACAGGGAGTAGAGTTGGTAAAGGTGGACGAGTTTAAGTACTTGGGATCAACAGTTCAGAGTAATGGGGAATGTGGAAGAGAGGTGAAGAAGAGAGTACAGGCAGGGTGGAATGGGTGGAGAAGAGTGTCAGGAGTGATTTGTGACAGACTGGTACCAGTAAGAGTGAAAGGGAAGGTCTTCAAGAGGGTAGTGAGACCAGCTATGTTATTTGGGTTGGAGACAGTGGCATTGACAAAAAGGCAGGAGTCAGAGCTGGATGTGGCAGAGTTAAAGATGTTAAGATTTGCACTCGGTGTGACTAGGATGAATAGGATTAGGAATCAGTATATTAGAGGGTCAGCTCATGTTGGACAGTTTGGAGACAAAGCAAGAGAGACGAGATTGCGTTGGTTTGGACATGTGCTGAGGAGGGATGATGGGTATATTGGGAAAAAGATGCTAAGGATGGAGCTGTCAGGTAAGAGGAAAAGTGGAAGGCCTAAGATAAGGTTTATGGACATGGTGAGAGAGGACATGCAGGTGGTTGGTGTGACAGAGCAAGATGCAGAGGATAGGAAGAAATGGAAAGAGATGATCCGCTGTGGCGACCCCTAACGGGAAAAGCCGAAAGATGATGATGATGATTCCCCAAGGTAGAATAACTGGGCTAGACTAGATAGAAATTATATTTCACAAGAACATTTGCATTTAATTGAAAGCTTTGAAAACAAATCCAATAACTATTTCTGATAATGTTCTAATACAAAATAAGATAAAAATGCTGGTAATGAAGTAAAAGTAAGACTGGCGTTTTCCCACCTACCTGTTGAAAAAAAAGAGGGATATAAGAAATGGGTAGTGAAAGTTGTTTGAGAGTTATTAGGGAAGATTGAAATATCTTCAGAAGTTATAGCTAGTGTCTGGGATAAAATGAAAGTGGAGTTTAAAAAGAGAAAGAGATATGGTTAAGAAGTAATAGAAATTACTTAGAGGAGTTGATAATGGTTAAAGTACTAGATTGCAGTTAAGCAATTTGTTTTTGATAACTCCACAGCACAAAAACTTTTAGCACAATGACTTAGGCAAAAGAATGTTGAAAAAGTGTTACCGAACTTGGAGAACCTATAACAAGAAAAATAAACAAAGATCCTGTAGAGGTTTTAGAGATGTTCTGACAATTTTATGAACATTTGTATAAAGCAGAGATGTGGAACTCAAAGAGCAGAAATGAAAGTATTTGTAGAAGATTTAATTATGCCAAGGTTAGAGGTATAAGAGGATCAGGAAGTAACAGTTATGATAGGAGGTGATGAGATAAAAACAGTGGTATACAATTATTCTTCGGGAATGTCTCCAGGAACCGATAGTATTCCTGTGGAAGCTTGAATATTAGTAGGGAAGAAAGTGATAAAGATCTGGAAGATTTTGTTTTACTGTATTTTAAGAGGAGGGAAAGCACTAGCATCTTGGAAGAAAACTGTGGTGGCTTTGCTACCTAAAGATGGCAAAGACCCTTCAGACCCAGCTTCATATAGGCCCATTTAAATTTTAAAGTACAATCATGAAGTGTTTGTGTATACTAGCTAAAAGAATAGCAAAGTTGTTGCCAACATTGGTAGGTATTTTGTGGAGGAGAATCAAACAATTGACAACATTAATAGAACAATGATGATCCAAAGGGAAACAGAATGTAAGAAAAATACCATTGTTGGTGTTTTTTGATGCAGAGAAAGCATTTGACAGAGTAAGCTGAGATTTTTATGAGCAGGGCATTGGACAAATTTGCATTCCCTGATACAATAGTAAGGTTAATAAGAAGGATATATGAAGGATCTGAAGCAAAATTTAAAGTGGGAGGGTTTCTCTCAGGTTTACTATTAAAATCTGGAATGGCACTTATGCGAAACTGGGAAGGTCAAATGCGTGTTTCCCAGTTCCTGCAGTGCTGATCTGAAAATGTTGAAGTCACAGTAGCGAATGATAGTGTGCATTTGTTAATGTGAGATCGACTTTCTGACCTGACTGTAGTGCGATCTTGGAGTTGGAATATATAATTTGCACAGGGTGTGGGGGGCTTGCCCCCCTGCAAAATAGCAAAAATCTGTGATGTAAAATTAAAAGTTTAGGAGATATTATACAGAATAGCCTGGTGTCTGATGTCACCTCCTGCTATTTCATTTAATATTGAATGTGGACTTTTGGGGAAAGGACATTCAAAATTATAGGTAAATAAACATTATGGTGTGACATTATTTTTCGTCTTTTTGACTACAGTTTATTTTGACTTTCAATCAACATTTCAATAGTAAATCTTCTTCTCATATACAGCTGTTTTGGAACAGAGGAACTTGGCAGGGTTGTCCTGTTTCCCCTTTATTTGCTTTATATTTAGAGCCGTTTACAAAGAAAATAAGGGATGCAGAAATATAAAGACATAATTGATATGATAATCAAGAAAAGTTGGCTTTTTTTTGCAGGTGTTATTTTGTACCTGTTAAATCCAGAAAAGGACATTTCAGTATTGTGAAACATTTTGAGAGTTTCAAGTCTTTTCAGGATATAAAATTAAGGAAGATAAACAAAGGCTATAGCCGTAAATTATGTAACTACACACTAATTGGTTCAGCAATATCCATACTTATGGGGAAATGATAACATGGAGGTATTTAGGAGCTTGGTTTACAAAGGCTATTGCTGTGGCATCGAATGGTATGTGGGAAGAGACTAAACAAAAGATAATACAAAAACTGCGACAGGCAGTAAACATGTTTTTAATACCTTTAGTCATGTATATGGGTCAGGCGTACTTTTATCAACCCAAGGAGAAGTTGTGGGCCATAATTAATAAAGAATTGAAGGACTTTATCAAGGAGGGAAAGTGGGCAAGAGTTAAGTTGGGATAAGCTGATCCTTCCAGTAGAACAGGGTGCTTTAGGTTTAGTAAGAAAAGCAAGCCAGGGTAAATGGATAAAGACTGGTTAAACACAAATTAAATAATCCAGGTAAAAGAATAACCAGTCAACATGGCAAAATCCAAAGAAGTCATATTTCCAAAATTTAATATAACAGCATTATGCTATTTATAAGTCTGATGCAAATCAATTCTCAGGAATATGCTTCACTTTATAGTATCTGTTGATGGAAGGCAACATTATTAAGGAATTGTTTGATTGTTTCTTGGTAGAGTATCCTACCATCCACATACTTTACAACCTCCCTAAGATACACAAGTCCTTAGAGAACCCCCTGATGAGGCCTGTTGTTTCTGGCCATAGTTGGGCAGCTGAGCCCCTATCTGTTATTGTTGAAAAGCAACTGCAACCAGTACTAGATAAAGTCAACACTGTCCTTAGAGGTACTAAGAATTTCTTGTCATCGTTATTTGAGTGGTCCAATACCAACAGTAATGATATTTTTCGGTTGGTTACAGTGGATGATGTGGCATCACTTTTTATAGTTAAACTTGATACAGGGATTGAATTTGTTACTTGGTTTCTGTCTAAATACTCTGACTGTAGTGCAAGATGTATTCATCTGATTAGCTCACTTCTTGATTTGATTTTGATTATTAATGTTTTCACCTTCAGTGGTGAGCTGCACATACATTGGGTGGACATAGCTATGGGCACATCTTGTGCCCATAGCAATGCAAACCTAGTGCTTGCTTATTGAAAGACACTTTATGTCCTTAATAAGAGCAACCTTTATGAACAACACATTCCCTACCATGCCAGGTTTGTGAATGATATATTTTTTGTATAGACAGGGTCCATCTCTACGCTGCATGATTTAGTTGAATAACTGCAACATACCCATCGGTTTTTACATTTCACCCCTGAGTTCTCTGCTGAGAATGTTGAGTCTTCAGATATTAAAGTCATCAAGAAACTGAATGGTATTGACACTCAAGTTTATAAAAAAACTTGCAAAAAATGTAGTATCTTACACAAGAAGAGCATGATTGATTTAATAGACATAGATAGACCTATTAAGATTAATGAAAGAAATAGACTGCAGAAGGTAAATAAAACCCAAAAAGTCAGAAGGTTGATAAAACAAATGGACACAGTAATTACGACTGTCCCTAGAGATCCATGTGATATAACAGAAGTAAGCAGGATATATTACTGTGCGGCTAAATTAATAATTGATAAAGTTCTACCACAAGAACACAGGGTAGTGAAGGAAAGGAAGAGGAGAAATCGAATACCATCATGGAAGTATTGAATAGAGAAAACTATAAAGCAGTTGAGACAAGAAATGTCCCTGTTACAAGAATATAGAAGAGGGAACAGATCAACAAAAATACTAAGAAAGATGGACATGATAAAAGCAATGTGCAGTATTAGAACAGACCAGGATCTGTCATGCACCATCGCAAGTAAGCTAAAAAATCTCATCACAGGAGAAAAACGTAGGCAGATAAATATAAAGGAAAAGTACAAAATAAGCAATTTATTGATGACCCAAAAAAGTTTTATAGAGAACTGGGAAACAAGGTAAAAGGAATCAAAAGACTGCCAAAAAAAGAAATAGATTCATTTTGGAAAAGTATCTATGAAAATCCTGCGGAATATAACAAAGATGCTAAATTGATAGAAGAAGTAAAAAAAAGAATAAGAAGTTTAAAGGTACAGGATATGAAATAGGATGACGTAACAGCCAGAGAGATTGAAACAAAAGTTAAGAAAAGCCTCTAATTGGAAAACACCAGGCCCAGCTGCATTACCTAACTTTTGGTTAAAAGTATTAACATCTTTGCACAAAGATTTAACCATGAGTAAGAACCATTTATATGGGCACCCTGAACAGACACCAACCAGGCTAACAACAGGAAAAACAATGCTCCTACTTGAGTGAACCTGCAAGCTACCTTAAAATTATGGACCAATAACTTGCCTTCCAACAATGTATATACTATACGCAGGAACTGATGCTGACAGAATTTATAGTCGTTTAGAAGAAAACTCAATCATGGCAGTAGAACAAAAGGGCATTAAAAGAAAGTCATATGAAACAAAGGATCATATTTTGTTAAATAAAGTGATAGTGGAGAATTGTAAAAAGGGGAATAATCTAAGTATGGCATGGATCGAGTACAAAAAAAATTTGGTAGTTTCCCACATTCATAGATACGAATGCTTAAAATGAAAATTCAAAGGGTATATTCCCAGTGACTCTGTCACCACTTGCTATTCTGCCCTTAACCCATTAAGCTGTCTATAACACTACAGCTTAGACCATGTTTTGGCTTTGCTCTAACAACAAAGTGCAAAAGACTCTCATCTTCTCTTTGTAAAACCTCAGTTTTTGGTCAAGAATGTGATATAAAAGAGCTTTAGCAAGACAGTGTGTGTAAATATTTGGGAATTGATGAAGGATCAACAATAAAACATGAGCAAATGTGAATAAAACTTGGCAAGGAATAATTTAGAAGACTTAAATTAATCCCAAAAACAGCATTGACATCTAGGAACAAATCCAAGCTATAAACTTCTCTACTTATTCTAGCAGAAGCATGTCAGCGTCAAGCAGGAATGGAAATCAAACAAGAAGTAGATAAAAATCAGGCAGCAACTGAATGTGCCAAAAAACAAAATATAAAGTGAAGGACCAGATGAGAAGGCAAGAAATGTGGAAAATGCATAAATATAGTTGCACGTATAGAAAACTTCTAGAAGAACCTCATGTTGATCAGGAACAAATGCAGGAATGGTTAAGGAGAGACAAATTCAAACCAAGAGATGAAAGGTTAATATTGGCAACCCAAGATAGTGGGCTGCGTGCACGTTTGTTTACAAAGTCCGTTGAACATGTAGGAGAAACAAACAAATGTAGGTTTTGTAAAACCAAATTGCAAACAGTCGCACACCTCGTTGCTGGTTGTGACATACCAATGCCAGAAGGACTGTGTACTGAAAGGCATAATGATGTGGCAAGGTTGTTCAAAGATTATGGTACTGAAGTGGCTGAAAAAAACTGGAAATATGAGCCACAAAGTATCATAGAAAATGATGAAATTTACATCACATGGAATCATCCATTACCGATAGCTGCAAAAATCCTGGATATAGTGGTTCATGAAAAGAAGACAAAAGTAGCATTGATTATTGAAATTGCCACACCCAATGACTACAGTGTCTTGCGTACAGAGAGACACAAAGTCATAAAATATCAGGATTTGCAGGCAGAAATGAGAGCAATGTGGAAAAAAGATACTCAGACAGTCCCAGTAGTAGTAGGAGCAATAGGTCTTATAAAAAATAATCTACAATCCTATTTAGATATATTACCAATACATGTAACTCCATTCGTAGTGCAGAAGGAGTTATTACTGGGCACATTTCGGGTGCTGCGAAGAGCACTTCTGGCTGACATCAAAGATTGAAACAATACTAATTTCATGAACTTTAATCGTACTTTGACTTAGGAATGGGGTCCATTCCTGTCATGGTATTAGAAACTCAAAATATGTGGAGAAATTAAAAAGCAGAGCATGCACCCACAACACATTCCTAGGAGTATTTTGAAAGGACAAATTTCTTGATGTGCCAGGCTCAATGCCGATGATGAATGTATGGTACTGCATTTGATGAGCTAGCAAAAGATTTTAACAGTAGAGGCTGCAAGCATGAGATAGATGTAGCATGACAAGGGACTCTATGTAGTAAGAATGTTTAGGCCAGATCATATTTTCCTCATCAAGACCCACAGGCTAATATATCTGTGGTGTCACAAGGAGACACTGGGAATGAGTATTACTTTTTTCCAATGATATTAACTGTTTGTGTTATTAAAAACATTGGCATGTTCTTACATGTGATGAGAGAAATAGTTATCTTAGGTGAGGTTCATAAATTTTAAGAACAGCGTTTCTTTGAGGAAAATGTGCTAGAAACCTTTTCATAAGAAACCAAGGCTCGCCAACAAAGTAGGAACTTGTCCTTGTAGAGACTGCATTTTGTGTTAATTTATTGAAACTACTGATAAATTTGAGCATCCTGAGGCCAAGCATGTCTATAAATTTAACTTTTTTGCAAACTGTAAGAGCTGTAATCTTGTGTTATTTAGTGAGCTGCACTGTTTCTTAAAGCTTCTTTGTTGATAAAACTAACAGCATTGAAAGACTATATACGTAAACACATTTATAACTTGTCTAGAAGGAATGCATTGTCAAAACATATTTTGGCCACTGGATAAGTTTAAGTTTCTTGGGCTACAACTTAATGTCCGCATTAGAGGTAGTGATGTTAAATTGAAAACAGAATGTATTGAGACTAAATGGATCTTAGAATTACAGAGAGACAGAGGGAAGGGATTAAATGACTATGTTCCTTTAAAACCACTGGTTAGGTCAAGTGACCTTAAGAGGTAGTTTTGCAACTGTATTTAAGTAGCATTATGTGCCTGTTTTATTAGCATTGAAGAAGCACCTGAGTAGGTGTTAAAACACTCCTCTCTTTCATGTTTGTTTTTAACATTTTTTACGCTGTTTTATTAAATTCTGGAACTGTGACTTCATTGGAATTTGCTGTGTTTTCTGGTTATTCTTTTACTTGGTACTTTACCTTTTTTGAAGGGATATTTTAGAGTTACACAGTTAAAGGTCATATATATAATACATGCAGAAAGTTATAATTCAAAGTAAAAAGGGATGGTGATGTAGCAAGGAGGATGTTCAAGAAAAAGCGAGAGAGAGAGAGTGGGATTTTGGATGCAGATCCTTAAGGAGAATATGAATATGATATTTTGTATGGTTGTTATTAAAATAGCAGAAAGTATTCTGTGAACTAAGCCAATATGAGAATGGAGAAATGAGATTTTGCCAGTAGGGATGACTGCAAGTAGTGATACAGAAAATAGGCAAGAGGAGGCTGGAATTTACAGGAGAAACCTGGCAAAGGAAACAATATATTGGGAGCAAATAACTCAAGCAAGAAAGGTTATAGAATGGAATGAGGCAAAAAAAAACATTTGGATTGGAGGCTAGGGGACTGCCTTCCCTACCAGGACTTGTTCTCATATTATAGGCAGAGAGAAAGGGATATGGAGATTTTAAGTGAAAAAAAAATGCGTTGAGTTTTTAGTTGAATCCAGAACAGAAGCAACTGTTAAATGGATAATTATTAGGGCATATAAAATATTGCATGATACCTGTAAGAATCAATCACATGAGGTTAGAAAACATTGAGAATAGAGAATGGAAAAGCAATTTACAATAAAACAATTAGGATAAGTATGTATGGCTCCCAAGTGTGCAACTAAGTCCAGAAGGTTTAGGATATTTGCTGGGAAGTGTTTGCATGGGTATTTTTATACCCCAAGCAGACTTCAAAGAATTTTTCCTCAGGTAGATAGCAAATGTTGGAGGTGTGATTGAGTAGAAAGAGGTAACTGGGAACATATGGTTTGGGAGTATGAGTTGGCAAATTTAAAAAATTCCCTACAGAGTACTCTATCAGGAATACTGGGTGAGCAAATGGCTGTAAGTAAATGATTCTTTTGAGCTTGGTTACATAATCTGAATTGCCTAGACATAGTAAGACTTTAAGTTTAACTCTGTTGGCTGCCAAAAAAGCAATTACTAGAAAATGGAAATCAAAGTCAGCACTAACTGTATTTAAAGTATATAATATTATAAAAGCGATAAAAGAAATGGAAGAGGGATCTTTAGAAAAGGGAAGGAGTAAATTATATAGAAGTAAATAGAAATTGTGGGAACAATACATGCATAATAATCAGGAGGAGAAGTAAGGTTTAAGTGAAGGCAGACATTCAGCAATTTTTTGTAATGTTGGACTAAAAACAGAAAATATATAGGATGTATTAAAGGTGAGAAAAGTTTTGAAATGATTTACTGTGGTCTCATTTTTTATATCACAAAAATGTGGCATTTTTAACAGGGATGTGTAAACAGTTTATATCCACTGTGTATATTTGCCTATATTTTAAGGGATAATTTAATAAGTGATGTTAAGTTGTCAATCTCGCCTTCATTCTTGCCGGATGGGTTCAGAGCCGATCCTCGGCTCCGACTCTGCCACTTACTAAAGCTCGAGAGCTTATTTTACCAGCTCGAGGCAACCCTATATCCCATGATGCTAGGCAATAACTCCCCAGATCTCGTTTGCCGCTTTCGCTTGCGAGGTGCGTTTTTTTACCAGCTCCTGGTAAGTCTTATATATATAGTGTTCAGTCACCCTTTTTTTGAGTTAATTTTTCACCTAGTTATTTCTTTCAATAGTTAGTAACTACCCTTAACTCTATTACTTTTTTATATACCTTCCCTTTTTATCCCTTATATCCCTCCCCCTCCACTCTTAGGTTAGGCCTTAAGCCTGCCCCTTTCCTAATTTTTCTTAGGGATCTTGTGGAGTGTTTGGGTGTGTCAGTATCCCTATTAACATTTTATTGTTAATTTATAATTTTCGAGAGTGTGTGTGTGTTTTTCTGTTACATTTGTGAACCCTCGACACTGTTATGTCGAAGGAACCTAAAGAAACTAAGGTCTCAGGCTTTAAGAAGTGGTGACTCATGCTGTCAGAAAATGTCTCTGACAGACGGTCACACTTCTTGTGTTTACTGCCTGGGACCCCTGCACCTGCAGGACTCTTGTTCAGTATGTCATGCATTCAGTCCAAGAGTCCTGCAGGAGCGCAAGTATAAACTTATACTGAGGGGCTTGTTAAAGCCTGAGGGCTCCCCGACTAAGTCTGCGTCGGGGAGGCCCTCGAAACCTGCAAAACCGTCTGCTCCAAGTACTAAGCCTTCAGTTGCTGGCTCCTTGTCTGTGCCCAGATCGGCTCCGGCTGGAGCCGATCCCTTTGAGTCACAAGTTCCAGTCTCGGCACCACTCGGTGCCGATACCTCTGAGCCCATGCTTTTGCTGTCGGCTCTGGCTGGAGCCGACGTGTCTTCGGCTCCGTTGGCTCCATCTAAGAAGAGGTCAAGATCCCCTTCATTGGAGTCCATCCATTCGGCTCCGAGGTCTCCCCCGCTCTCGGAGCGGAGCCATTGGAGCCGATCTTCTCAGTCGTCCAGACATTCAGATCACAACCTTGAGAGAGTGGTAAGTAGGCTGTTAAATTCTCAGGCATTGGCCCAGATGATCTCTAGCCCGTCTCATCAGACGGTAGCTATTACAACTTCACCTATTTTTCCTCCTTCGACTCTCCCTCAGAGTTCGGAGCCGGAGCTCCTCGGAGCCGTGACCGTTGTGGCGTCGGAGCCGATACCTCCCCCTTTGGCTCCTTCGTCTTCCACTCCGATATCCTCTTTGATACCTTCATTGGGGGGATCCGGCGCCTGATCTCTTTCGTCGGCTCCGAGGGGGCGAGTGGCATCGAACCATTGTCCGACCCAGTTCTCCCTCTTGGAGCGTCGGCGCTGGTGAGCTCGGCCCCGACATCGGCCTTGGAGCCTTCCCTGTCGGTGCGGCCTGGGGTTCCTACCTCTTCGGAGCGGGGGCCCTCTGGCCTTTCTGATAGGGGAGCCTTCGAGGTGATGAGGAGCGTACTAGCCCCAGGGCTTAGTCAACGGTCAGCTCCATCAGCTCCTCCCACTACAGTGCCTGCTGATGTCTCTTCTCACTCTTGCTTCCTGACCCAGAGATCCAATGCCTCAGGTTTCCCCACTGGGAATTTCTTCCTCTTCCGAGGCTTCTCCTGACCTGTCAGCGGAGCCTCCGCGTAAGAGGACATGTAAGAGGAAGCATGTGGACTCCCCTGAGTCTATTACATCTGACACCGACTTGAATGAGTCGGAGGGATCCCCAAAGTCCCCCTCTGAGGATGTCTCTTTCTCAGACATCCTGAAGCAGAGGGGGAACTGGTCTTCCCTTAATCCTTCCGAGGACGAGTCGGTGTACCTGGAGGCATTCGGTTCTCGACCCTCCACCTCCTGGGTGTCTTTGCCTTTCGACCCCCTTATGGAAGTATTGGCTCGGAAAGCGTGGTCGGCCCCAGGTTCGGTGGAACCCACCCCTCGGAGGCCAACTAAATTCATTACAGCACCAGTTGACAAGCAATTCCTAACAAAAGGTGTACCGGCGGATGCCATGGTGGTGGCTGCAGCCACCAAGAAGGAACTAGCTGATCCTTCAGTACCTATCCATCCTCCTAATAAGGATTCTAGGACCATGGATAGGTACGGTAAGCGGATGTTTTCTTCAGCGACCTTTGCCATGCTGTCGCTGAATTACCAGTGTCACTTCACCCGCCTTCAGAGAGATATTCTCAAAGAGTTGGGAGAAGTCTTACAGGAATCATCAGCTGCTGGGTCCCAGGATAAAATAAACTCACAGATTGGAACCCTGAACTCGATTGTTAACTCCTCCATGCATCTGATTTCATATGCAGCCGATGGAGCGAGTAGGGCCACAGGCACAGGAGTGGCCTTAAGGTGTCACGCCTGGATGCGGCTGTGTAATTTCATGGACCCTTTCAAGGCATCCTTCACAAATTCCCCTTTTGATGATTCAGCTTTGTTCGGACCTCAAGTGAAAGACACCTTGACCAGATGCGAGCAAGATGGCAAGAGACTTTCTGCCGTAGGAGTCCGATGTCCTTCAAGGATGCATCTGCAGTCCTAACATATGGGTTGTCCTGCCTCAGGCAGCCCTTCGGTCGGCCGGATTCCAAAGTCTGGGTCTGGCCTCGGCTGATGTCGCACTTCACCCGACGTCATAGCTGCTGTTTATTGGGTATAAAGGCATCAGCCGATGCCATTTTCCTCAGTCTTTCTTTCCGCGTGGTGCCCGAAGCAGAAGCTGTTCGCAAGTGCCGGTCGGTCAGATCCAGAGATTTCTACTACCGAAGACTTCTAAAAAGCTAAGTACCCCGTTGGGGACTCTTTCTTGCCTCAGCCGATGTCAGAAAAAGTAAATAATTGTTTAACTTGTGGGAAACAAATACCTCATAAGGATTTCCACTCTTACTGCCTTCCTTGCTTAGGCCCAGACCACGACGTATCAGCTTGTCTAGCCTGTGCTTCCTTCAACCGACGAACGCTTAGACGTCGCTCGGAGTTTGCAGAGGAGTTTTTTGGTCCCGCTTTTGCTTACAAAATGCCGTCGGAGACTCCGACTACACAAATAGCTAAAAAGCGCAAGGAAAAGGACCGACACTCGCGGTCCGCAGTTTCGGCTGAAACCGCGGTTAGGCCAACCGCGAGTGTCTCGGTTTCGGCTGAAACCGAGTCCTCGGTTCTTCCTTCGGCCGAAAGCATGCCTCCTATAGCCGAGGCCTCACAGACAATGGTCGAATCTGCTACTGATATTACTGCTACAGAAGCAGGCTCCCAGGATTTGTCGGATACTATTCCTTTAGACATATCTACCCCTGCACGTGGGGCTGCTAGACCCCCTGCTTCTATGTCCATCAAGGCTTTTGCCAGGGCTAAAGCAGCTAAATCTTCTAAGGCCTTACCTGCTAAAACTACCCCACATAGGCCTACCTCTAGTTCACAAATACTCAGCCTGGCTGAGGATCTAATTTCTTTGATCAGGGGATCACAACCTCACCCAGACAGGGCCTCTCAGCCCCCTTCAGATAAGAGGCCTAGGACTGAACCCCCGGAACCTGTCTCTACAGACTATTCCTTGGAGGACTCAGACATTACAGACCCTCAGGAAGGCCCATATTCCCCTTATGAGGATTCGGATGCAGAAGACTCCATTCCTTCTGCTTCTCCTCCTGAGGAATTTTCTTTTGGGGAAACCTTACATGCTATGAGGGAGCATTTCCAATGGCAGGGCCAGGATTTTTCAGATTCAAGGAAAAGGCTAAGGACTTTCTTACACTTACCACAGCATAGGCCTTTAGCCATTCCTCCAGTGCTAACAGTAGTTGATGCATTTAATGATGCCTGTACTGCTCCTGATTCTCTTCCTCCAGCCCCTGCCAAGCCTGACAGATATTACAGGGTCCCGGACACACACTACCATTTGTATAAGGCTCCTGTTGCAGATCCAGAAACCATTTCACAGGGCCCGAAAGGTGTGGCAGCTGCTTCTGCCAAAAACCCTCTTCCCTCTGATAGGGAATCTAGAGCAATTAGAGAGATGGGGTAAAAAGGTTTATACTTCTGCTGCTCTTTCGGCTAGGGCCTTAAACTGTCAGTTTCACATGATTCAATATCAGGAATTTTTGTTAGACCAGCTAAATAAAAAACTGTCCTCTCCTGAACCTATAGACCGCAAGTCTATTCAGGATTTGGTACATAACTCTCAGCAGGTCAGTAACCATTTCTTAAAATGTGGCTATGATGCACTGGAGGCTTCCTTTAGATCAGCTATGACTGGAACAGTGATTCGAAGACATGCATGGTTAAAAGAACAGTCCTTACCAGATCATGTTAAATCAAAACTCCTAGATGCTCCCATGGAGAAACAAAGTTTGTTTGGCTCCCCTGCACAGGAGGTTCTGAAGAAGGTGGAAGAAAAAGCAAAATCTGTCCAAACAGTCAAGGATTTCTTACAGGTCCAACCTCCGAGGTTTAGCAGAAATTGGCCTTCGAAGAATTGGTCCTTTCCAGACAGCTCCAGAGCACAGAGAGGCAAAAATAGATGCCCAAGAGGCAGAAATCAATCTAGGGGTGCCTACAGGGGACGTCAGTGGCAACCTACCAATCAGAGAAGTACCGCCACAGATTCAACTGCAACCACTTCCACTGGACAGACACAATGACTTGGCTCTGATACCGCCTACCAGGGAACAACTGGAAGCTCCCTTGGGCGGAAAGCTAGCCTTATTTTCAGACAACTGGCATTACATTACAGGAGACAAATGGACTTTGCAAACAATAGACAAGGGCTACAGGTTTCACTTCCACACTCTACCAAAAAAGATGGGAATGCCAAACCTACCACCAAGCCAAAAAACAGATGCTCTAAAACAAATCAACAACTTACTAAAGATAAGAGCTATAGAAAAGGTACCACCTATGGAACAAGGCCAAGGTTTTTACTCCAGGCTTTTCCTGGTACCAAGAAAAGAAAATCAATGGAGACCTATTCTCGACTTGTCCGCACTGAACACATACCTCATTGTTCCAAAATTCAAAATGCTGACCCTCCAGCAGCTTCTTCCCATGCTGGGCAAGGAGTCTTGGCTGGTGACTCTAGATCTCAAGGAGGCATACCTGCACGTCCCTATACGACCAGATTGCAGAAGATACCTCAGATTTCTTGCAGGATCAGAGCATTATCAATTCTCAGCATTGCCCTTTGGCTTATCTACTGCGCCCAGAGTATTCACAAAATGCCTGGCATCAGTAATTGCTCATTGCAGGCTCAGGAATTCAAATTTACCCATACCTGGATGACTGCCTATTACAAGCGGACAACAAGGCACAATTAACAAAAGATTTGGAAAATGTCATACAACTGTTGCAAGCCTTGGGATACACAGTCAACATACAGAAGTCAAGACTAGTACCTTCCCAAAGGATAACATGCTTGGGGGCAGATCTGGACACATCAACTCAGATGGCCTTTCTCACAGAAGAAAAACAAAAGCAACTACCAGGCTATTTCATGTCATTAACAAAACAAACTTGGCTTACTGCAAGGAAAGTCCTGCAAGCCCTGGGTTACATGGCATCCTGCATAATATTGATTCCGCATGCCAGGCTACATATGAGGAAGTTACAATGGTACCTAAGGAATGTATGGTCTCAACACCAGCACAGTCTAGAAAACCAGATTCCAATAATTCCATGCCTGAAGCAAGAATTCCTGTGGTGGGCTCAGGCCTGCCAGTTGAACAGAGGCTTGCCTTTCCACAAACCACAGCCAAGCCAGACCATCACCACGGACACCTCAGACCTAGGATGGGGGGCTCACATGGTGGACAAGTGTATACAAGGCCTATGGACCCAAGACCAGCTGAATCTACACATAAATCTAAAGGAGATGCTGGCAGTGAAATATGCGATCCAGGCATTCAGACCACTCCTTCAACAGGGTCATCTGCTGATAAGGACGGACAACACCACAGTCATGTTTTACATCAACAAACAAGGAGGTACACACTCATATCCTCTATGCCGGATGGCAATGGACCTGTGGAATGTGGCCCTGAGCCTCAACATTCAACTTCAGGCCAGATTTGTACCAGGAAAAGAAAATTCTCTAGCAGACACCTTAAGCAGAACTACCACGGATGCTCACGAATGGATGCTGCATCCAGATATTTTCAAAGCCATAACAGAGAAATGGGGACTACCACAGATAGACCTGTTTGCCTCCCCACACAATCACCAATTGAAAAAATTCTGCACAAGAACATACCACCCACTTGCTTGGAGGGTGGACTCACTTTCCTTCAGCTGGAAAAACCTGACAGCATATGCATTTCCACCTCTTCCCTTGATGTACAAAGTTCTACTGAAGATCAAAGAGGATCAACCAAGGGTAATTCTGATAGCTCCAGACTGGCCGAGGCAACATTGGTACCCGTTACTGAGAAGCATGTCTCGGACACACGCATGGCATCTACCTCTATGTCCCTTACTACTAACACAGGACAACTACAAGATCCTACATCCAAACTTGAAAACACTGCAGCTAGCTGCTTGGAATATTGTATAAACCAAAATAACCCAGATTTATCTCAGAGGGTTAAGGACATTATCCTGGAGGCACGCAGACCCTCCACAAGGAAGACTTATTCAGCCAAGTGGAAAAGATACCTCATTTGGAGTGCAGCAAAGGGAGAAAATGTCTCATTGGCAAACATAGCACTCATCCTGGAATACTTAGCAGAGCTGTTCCATAATGGCCTGTCTTACTCCTCCATTAAGATTCATGCATCAGCAATTTCAGCAGAATACAACTTGAATCCTCCTGTTTTCTCTCATCCTCTACTCAGGCAGTTCTTGAGAGGAATCAAAAATGTAAAGCCTCCAAGGAAACCACCTTTACCTACTTGGGATCTCAACTTTGTGCTGGAAAAGTTAACTCTCCCCCCTTTTGAACCAGCAGCAACAGCAGAATTACAATTCCTGTCTTGGAAAACTGCTTTCCTACTAGCAATCACTTCAGCAAGAAGGGTATCTGAGCTACAGGCATTAATGGCAGTACAACCCTTCCTTATCTTCCATCAGGACAGAGTCTCTCTGAGAACCAACCCTACCTTTCTGCCAAAAGTGGTCTCCAGAGTATCATTGAACCAAGCGATTCATTTACCTACATTCTTCCCCAACCCACAGAACAGGGGGGAAAGACTGCTGCATACCTTGGATGTGCACAGACAATTACGCTACTATCTGGACAGAACTAAGACCAGCAGAAAAACTGACCAGCTTTTGGTAGCATATGCAACAGGAATGCAAGGAAAAGCAATTTCAAAACAGACAATCTCAACATGGATAGGAAATTGCATTCGTTTTTGTTACTCCTTTCATGGAAAGACAACTCCTGATAATATCAGACCTCATTCCACAAGAGCTACAGCCACCACTACAGCTTTCCTACGAGGAGTGGCTACCAAAGACATTTTAGAAGCTGCTACCTGGAGCTCCGTGCATACATTTGCCAAGCATTACAATCTTCCTTTATACTCTAGATCCCGAGCAGGTTTTGCAACTGCTGTTTTGCAAGGGATCTTAACTACACCATCTTTATCTTAGTACCTCCTCCCCCAGTTTGGCTATGGTATTCTACCCATATGTTAGGACTGCAGATGCATCCTTGAAGGACATAGTACAGTTTTGTATCTACCATAAATGTAGATGTCCGATAGGTATGCATCTGCAGTCAGGATTACCCACCCTCCTTCCCCTCTGTGGTACTCCTAGGGTATTTACCCATCTTTTAGCTAGCTGGGGGAATCTGTTATGGTGTATTTGTTTGTATATATGTAGATATATATCTATATTTGTTTATTATTTGCTCTCCACTGTTTGGAATTATTGCATTTATCCAAATTTAGCCTTACTAGAGGGCATCTGGCATCTGGGGCAAGAAACACTGAGGAAAATGGCGTCGGCTGATGCCTTTATACCCAATAAACAGCAGCTATGACGTCGGGTGATTTTTCAGAAGTGGGGCCTTCCTTGCTGCAATCTTTTTGCTACATCCCAAAACAGCAAATGCCCTGACTTCTTCACCCTCTTCCCCCTTCCAGGCCATCCCCTCAGAGATGCTCTAGTCCAAGATTGGCCTCGGGGACTTCTCTATGCCTTTCCACCCTTTCCTCTAATTCCACAAGTAATTCAGAAAGCAACCACCTTGAGAGCCAAGTTGATTCTCATTGCCCCTTATTGGCCTCGACAGATATGGTTTCCTTTCCTACATCATTATCTTTTGGTACAGCCTTGGCATCTGGACCCAGCTCCAGATCTGTTGACCCATCAGTCAGGGCAGCTGCACCAATCCCTGCATTCTCTCAACCTCACTGCTTGGTTGCTCCACTTCTGTCCTTAGCCAGGCTTCCTATGATTTCTAATCCCGTCCGGGATATCATAGTAGCTTCCCTTAAATCTTCCACCAGAAGGATTTACACTAGTAAATGGAAACGTTTCTCCTTCTGGGCAAAGGCAAGGAATATAGATCCCTTTACTGCCCCAATTCATTCGGTCTTAGACTTCCTAGCTGAAATTTTTCATTCAGGGTCTTCTGCCTCTACAGTAAAGGTTCAGTTGGCAGCCATATCGAATTTTCATACAGGCTTATCGGACCACAACATCATGTCCAATAAGCTTTGCAAAGCCTTCCTTAAAGGTGTATATTTACTTAAGCCTCCGATCAGAGACCCTCCACCTCAGTGGGATCTTAATTTAGTCTTAACATCCTTAATTCTCCCCCCCTTTGAACCTGCGGTCTCCTGTTCATTGAAATTTCTTTCCTGGAAGACACTTTTCCTAGTCGCCATTACTTCTGCTAGGAGAGTATCAGAGCTTCACGCCCTCTGCATTCGTCCTCCCTACTTAATCTTCCATAAAGACAGAGTTTCTCTAAGGACTAATCCATCCTTCTTACCCAAGGTGGCTTCAGAACAAATTTAAATCAATCAATTGATCTCCCAGTTTTTTTCCCAAACTATACTAATAGAACGGAGCAAAAGCTACATTATCTAGATGTTCACCCCCAGCTCCGATACTATTTGGATAGAACCAAACAAGTAAGGAAGTCTGATCAACTGTTTTTATCGTGCATGAATATAAGAAAGGCCTTCCTGTTTCCAAGGTAACCCTATCTAGGTGGCTGTCTTCTGTGATTACATCTATTTATCAACTCAGAGGCAGGGAATTAACTTCTAAGCCAAAAGCCCATTCCACTAGAGCACTAGCTCCATCTACA
This sequence comes from Protopterus annectens, assembly GCF_019279795.1. NCBI lineage: Eukaryota > Metazoa > Chordata > Ceratodontiformes > Protopteridae > Protopterus > Protopterus annectens. Next base: position 425,668,142 of record NC_056733.1, on the reverse strand, counting down.
GCTTTTCAAGCTAGACTACCAATAGACACTATCTGTGCGGCAGCCACATGGGCCTCTCCTCATACCTTTGTTTCGCATTACAAATTGGACATGGCCTCCAGGGACAGAGCAACATTTGGTTCTACCATTCTTAAGAGTCTGTTCCAATGAGCCACCCAGGATGAAGGTGCTAGGGACGCGGTCCCATCCAGCAAGAATGAAGGCGAGATTGACAACTTAACATTGAGAAGTTATGTACCTACCATAACGTTCCATGGTAGTTGTCTTCTCTCGCCTTCTTCCTTGCATCCCACCCACCATCCCCCTAGCCTGGACAGACCGAGAAGATCTTCCCTTCCTTGAAGGGTCCTTTTATTCCTTTGTTCACTATCTAGGTGTCCTAGGATATATGTAGTGTAAATAATTATCTTTGGAGGTTTTTATCCCTCTTCCTCCTCCTCCCAGTTGGAGGAGTTTGTTTTATTGGCCTATGCTAGGTTTTTCAGCTTCCAAATGAGATCTGGGGAGTTATCGCCTAGCATCATGGAATATAGGGTTGCCTCGAGCCGGTAAAATAAGCTCTCGAGCTTTAGTAAGTGGCCGAGTGGCTCCGAACCCATCCAGCAAGAAAGAAGGCGAGAGAAGACAACTAACATGGAACGTTATGGTAGGTACATAACTTCTCATTTAGCCTGAAGGGCTGCCTTTTTTTAAGACAACAAACACATGGCCTTCTACAGTTATGTACAAAACCTCAAAGGTAAGACACAACAATGTGCAGAACTGGTAGTAACTAGTACCACCTTCAGTAAGTAGAGTGACTTAGGGAATCTGCTGGCTGACAAATTCAGCTCAAATTTCAGCCCCTAGCGTCCCCTGCAATTCCCCATGAAATTCCTTCCTACCAGCATAACCCCTTCAACTATCTGCAGGGAGCAGGTCATAGAAGCACTCACTAAGGCCAAAAACATAGCCTTGATGGGGCCAGACAGTATCCCAGGTTGCCCCCTAATTAGCCTCAAACATGACCTGTCAGAACCACTTGAGTCACTTTTCAACTACAGACTCGGGCTACATACCAAGTGAATGAAGAACAGCAACAGTTATTCCCCTTCACAAGGGTGGACCATCAACCTACCCCAGTAATTCACGACTGTTAGTCTGAGTAGTCTAAAATGTCATGGTGGTGCAGCGGTAGCGTTGTTGCCTCACAGCAAGAGGTTCTCCCGTTCAATTCTCTGCTGGAGCGCCTTCTGTGTGAAGTCTGCATGTCCTCCCCACGGTCGAGTGGACTTTGAAAGACATGCGTGAATGGGCTTGCCGTCGTTGAAGGTTGGGCATCGAGCTGGCACCTTGGCACCGAAAAAATCTAGTGCCAATCGTTAGTGGACAGGAGTTCCGCTGTGGTGACCCCTAACCGGGAAAAGCCAAAAAAAAGAAGAAGAAGTCTGAGTAATCTAATATGAGAAGCTATAGAACGAGTTATGGAAATGATCGACAAAGACATTGGCAGCCTACATACACTGGTCCCATCCCACTTTGTTTTTGTCAAGGGAAGGTTATGCCTACTTAATCTGGTAGACTTCTTTGACAAGATAACCAAGACAGTGGATTAAAGGAAAATGCTTCATACCAACTACCTAGATCTGGCTAAGGAGCTCTATACAATACCCTATTATTAACCGACTCCCCGAACTTGGTATACATCCACAAATAACTCAGAGTTGCCAGCTGGCTCACAGATTTGATCCAAGAAGTTAGGACTGGTGAGGCCACCTGTACTAAGAGGCAAGTGACCAGCAGAGTACCTTAGGGCTCTGTGCTTGGCTCACTCTTGTTTGCTCTCTGCTTCTAGGAGGTCAGGAGCCTCTGGCTCACCAGGTTTGCAGATGACTGAAAATTGACAGTTATTATAAATTCCTCCCATGACACCAATGTCCTGAAAGAAGGTCTAATGCAGACAAATGACTGGTGCCAAAGCCATGAATTAAAAACCAATGCAAGGAAATGCAGTATAGTGCATTTTGGGAAAATATCTACCTAGGCAAATTACTCCATTCATAAGACATCCCTGGAATGCCCACAGAGATCCCTCACCAAGAGAATAAAGAGTATTAACACACTGTCCTGTACAGATGCCTTAGAACCTTGTCTCTGTACTCCTACAGGTTCCTGAGATGCAATCTGTGCTTTACATATAAGGCATTCTTAGAGCCAGCTGTGATGGCACTTTTTCACATCTGCAAAACAAACAGCACCAGAAACATTAGATCTATGGATTTAAACTTTGATAGCAGTATAACTGGAACATGCTGGTGAGACTGATATGTTCCTCAAGGAATCCCTATGTTTTGGAATAGGTTCCCCATCCATTTTATGCAGAGTCCATCCTTAACCCTATTTAGATGCAACTTTGATCGTTGGATGGGAAATCGTAAATTCATCATCTGGCTGGCCCCCATGTCTCCAATAGACAGAGGACAGTAGTAAAGTTCTCTAACCAATATAACCCCTAGATAACTTTTTAGTATAACCCTCTCCCAACAAACATACTCTTTCAATTTAGATGCACATGTTACAAGGGAACACAGCTGGGTTGTTTTGCCTAATTACATAGTGGACCCAATTCCAAAAGACACTGTCAGTGTAAGTGACTTACTATGGTATAATGCTCTGGGGATAAGTCACTCACACTGAGAAAAAGTATTTTGGAATCTGGCCCAGCTGTTCTAATATACTTTTTCGAAATGTATCTTACATGGTGCCATGTTTGTCATTAATTTTGCTTGGATGTGCCATGTAGTAAAGACATTTTTTTTTCACCCAGAGCTGTAGTTACTGTCTTTCAACCATGTATTATAGCAGTCTAATCAGTTGCTATTACATTTTTCACCTTTTAAGTTCAATACATTGCTTTCAGAAATTTCATATTAGAATGCATTTCTGTCTCTCTGTTTATTGATTGGTTGGTTGAGAAAGCGCTGGCTACCACTTTATCAATGTCTCATTTTTTTTTTTGTTAGCATTAATTTTATGGGTTCCTAGATATGTACTAGACTAATGACAACAAATGCCTTTTTAAGCCTAGCCATGCATATCAAATTTCTCAACAAATGCCTTTTTAAGCCTAGCCATGCATATCAAATTTCTGACAAGTTCTGGTACTCTTGATGTGTGTAAGAGGGACCTTGGAGATGAACCATTTTGAGGCTGCCTTTGTCCATTAGATATATAGGTGCCAAGCCAGGGATGAATTTCCTGTACCCCATTCAGTAGTCCAAGTTAGACTTGAATTGTTTAGGGAGGATCTTTGCTTCAATTGGATGGGGACCCTGTTCCAGAGAACAGTGAGTCTCTGAGATACGTACCTGTCTCTCCAGTAGGTCCTATTTATATCACAGGCTAGGTTTAAGTCTTTAGAATGGGTAATTCTGGTGCTGTGTTTTGAGGATATGCAGGAGGTCCATCTGAGTGGGGGGGTCTGACAATGCCATGTGTGCCAGGAATAGATCTCCACTCAGCCTATAGGAGACAGAATACAGGGATACTGCCTTGAGGCAGTCTGCACAGGACATGTTACTTGTGCTGTGTATTCTTTTATTGAGGAACCTCTGGATTAGGTACATACCAAAGGGGGGCATAGTACTCAATGGTAGGTCTGATGAATGCCGAATATAGTGGAACAGTGACCCCCCCCCCGGACCTAGATGCCATGCCTTTGTTTATAAGTTGCACAACGTAGAATTATTTCCTCACCACTGTAGACGTGTGATGGTCAAAAGCTAAGTGACTGTCTGTGTGTGTCCCCAAGTGCCTGACTACTGGGTCAGCTCTTAAGGGTGTGTTGTCAATATGATAGTTGCCAGGGGGTGAATGACTTCCCGAAGGACACTTTTATGCATTTCTTGACAGTTAATTTTAGTCCATGGCTCTGACACCAGTTATTTAACTGTGTCTGCCCTTGCTGGAGAACATTTGTGTTGGTGGGGGATTCTGTGACTGCTCCTAATTAACAGTCCTCTGCAAATTTAGTCAGCCAGAGGCCTTTGACATTGGCCTTGACTTCAGTTTCCATGATAGATCCCCTGCAGCCATTAGTGTCTCTAAAGCTAAATGGCAGTTTGTTGGAGATTGAAAGTTTTGGATCCATAAGACACTGTTGTGGATATCCAGAAAATGTTTACGGTGCAGTGTTCTACGTGTTATAGTAAAAGGAGCTATCATAGTATTTAATGCTTAGAATCTTGGAAAACAAAAAGGGAGACAATTGTATCAGGTTTAAGAGAAAATCTAAAACATACTATGAATCAAAGAAAAATCTGATGTTTGCCAGATGTTTATTGTTACAAGGTGCATTTTGTTCATGATACTGTAAATGCTTGTGTGAGTGAACTAAAGAAAAGAGTAGAACACTTAATTTGGTGAATCATAATTCACTGATCAGAGATTGTATTATCATTTACTTTAAAAATCGAGCGAGGCAGATATTAAGAAAGTCATAACTAATGCATATGTGCAGAGTGAACAGTATTGTACGATTGCAGCTGCTGGAATACTGCATGTATGTAGAGTGAGTTATAATTTCAAGTTTTCAGCAGCTACATCCTACAGAGGAAATTAAATATGAGAGTAAGATTAAAGTTATGGCCTTAGAAAAGTGTTAAAATGTGGAATATAGGCAAAAATGCTTGACCATAATCGAATCAAAGATACAGAACCATGAGACATCTGTAATGGCATTTTGAAAAAACAGTCTGTTAAATTTAGAGCTTCTTATTCTGGGTGTGGGTACAGGTAGGCTGGATGGAGATACGAAAAAGAATGGAAGAACATGTAAGAAACACAATTTTGTTACATGGAATTTGCATATAATTGCAGTTAAGGAAGAACAAAAAGAGTTAGGGGACTTCAGAAAAGCAGAGTCATATTGCATTGCATTCTATGGAGTATAGTGAAGAACAGTTGCTGCTCAGAGCAATAGTATTACTGGAACAGAATGTAACATTTTGTTTTCACTTTGTATAAGTGAGCAGTGCTTTAATGACGTATCCGGGGCAGAAAGTAAAGCCTGTGTGTCAAACACTAGTGAAGTGTATACAAAAGTAAGATATGTAAAGTGCTTTTTCATATTGTCTCTTTGTAAATGTACATCAAAATGACCATGTATTTTGGGTTATTTGGCATGCGAGGAGCTTGGCTTGCTTACATTTATTTCTAGCATGCAACCCACAGAAATATTGACTAAGGCACCTGAATGCTTTTTGTAGTTGCTTATAGAAAGCTTTAGTTAATGCCAAGAAAAATGTTTTTTTTCGACTTCAGTAAGATTTAAGCAAGAGTTCAGAAAGCATACTGTAAACAGGCAGCTTAACAGATAAATTGTAATAATCCAGCATCACGTGCAGTTGATAGTATTTTGCAAAAGTATATAGATGTATTTACTAGACTAGGTTGTTTGTCATGGTACGCCACATCAGTATTTCCTCTGATGCAGTAGCAGTAATACAGGTGGTTAGGAAAATGCCTGTAGCCCTGAAGGAAGAGATCAGGAATTTACGATGGAGAATCTTGTCATTGTTAAACAGCCAGAACCTGTTGCAAGAGTTCAGTTTGTTTATAGATGTAAAGCAGAATGTATAAAATCCTCAGTTCAAAATCCTCAGTTCAAGAAAGATCTGATCAAACTGATTTAGAGAGCAGTATCCTTTGCTGTCAGTTGAAACTGTAGAAGAAATTCCTTGTGTCCGATGCTTTTCTGTATTTGCCATCCATGATAGTCTGCAAATTAAGCTGGATGAAGCCATTTCAAAGTTATATGCATTCATTACATCATCCAGAAGCTACAGATTCCTGAGGTTTACTCACTGGGCATTACCTACACCCAGCTATAGGTTTTTGCTGTTATACAATGACATTATTTAAGAAAAGTAATTTTTTTCTTAAGTAATGTCTTTGTGTAATGGCTCTCTGGTGGTGGTCTGCTTTCTTTCAGTATCCTGCTGCTTTCTTGACGTACTGCGCATGCGTATGGGGCTTGCATTCTCACGCTTACACAGTACATCAGTGTTTTGGAAAGGTAGCAATGGAGAAAGGAAGATCTCTGGTTCTGTGTTTTTTTTTTTTTAAGTTTGAAATCCAGACAGTTCAGAGATACGAGAGAGCCTGGGCAGAAATACAAGGAAAATCAGGCACATTTCTTTAGTTTTCCATAACATACCTGATTTTTATTGCATTTCTGTCCTCTCCCTCGTACCAGTAAACTGACTGGGTTTCGAACTTCTTACTTCTCGACCGCTCAGGAAAACTGGAAAGCTGTAGCATATATTACTATTTTTTTCTATTGGTATATGCTTGATTTTACAACTGACACATTGGTTGGGCTTGACCATAAAGCGTGCATGTTTTTCGACGTTAATGACCAGTCATTGTATATAATAAGTGTTTGAAAAGGGTGGCAAGAACTTGTGTCTTGTAAAAAGGTGTATGGCTGCTTAAAGAGTATTGTTCCTACTAATGCACCAACTGTTTTGCGATATGCTTAAAGCAGATGTGCTGTAGAGATGACTGAGTCAGTATGGATTGTGCTGATACAAGAGGACAGGCGAATAACATATGATTCAAGAACTCTTTAACAGGGCATGCTAAGACTGAGAAAGAGAAGTTGTCTGTTGTACAATATGAGAAATTCACAAACACAGGTGTGGTAAATCTATGCTGTATGACACTAATCATAAAGTTATGCAGACTATTTTCAGGAAATCTTTGCAGAGAAAGTGTTAAGGTATGCATTAACATTTCATTACAAGCCGTATGAGTAAATGCTCATTGCTGGTGTTGATTAGAGACTTTTTTGGAGTTAAAGTTAAAGATTTTATGTTTTTTGTGCAGTTACCAAAGTCAGAGAAGAAACTGTTAGTGTTTCAAGTATATGCAAGAAGGTAAGAAAATAAAGCTACTTAACAATTTTTTGGTGAAAGTGTGGCTACATCAGCCATCTGAGCCTAACAATAGTACAGAAATTAAATTAATAGTATTCAAGGTTGTGTTCAAGTTAGATGGTGACCCTACCTAACCAGCTAAGGGAAGCCATGTGGGAAAAATCCATAGGTTCACAGTATACCTCTTAATTGTTCCTGATTTTGACTCAAATTTTAGCTCTCTCCCTGTTAATCCCCTCATAACACTGGTGCCTTTTGCACAAAAAGTGGTGATTTTTACTTAATAAATGATGACAATAATTAAAAGCTGAAGAATTATTTTACTTCAGGAAAAGTATATTAATTCCCTTCTCCACTTCTGTTAATGCATCAAGTTCATAGAACTAATATTTTAAAGTGTCACTGATTTTTTTCTGGATTTGTCCCTGATTCTGTTGATATTTGTCCCTGATTGGCTGAGAGCTATGGTTCACAGGTAAGTACTAGGTTAGCTGCCCTTGCAGGCCATTTTAAACCTAGCCAGTTTCTCTTTTTGTGCTCAAAGTAACCTATCCCATTTGGTTACAGATTGGTTCCACCCATCCTATAATCAATAATTATATATTAATCCTAGTAAGAATAACTGAGATCATATCCTAGATAATTTGAGGTGACCTATGCATGTGATAAAGAATTTGGGAGCTGCCTCAGTCCATTAGTAATACAACGGCTGTCCTGGGATAAATTTTCTGTTTCTCAGCCATAGATCTAAGTTGCAGTTGAAAATGGACAGGGATGAATTTTGTTTTATGCGGATGAGGAGTCTGCTCCACAGCAGCGGTATTCTCTGTGACATATACCTGTCCCTCCAAACCATTCTGTCGATGTTGTAGTAGAGGTTTAGCTCCCTAGACGGATTATTTCTGATGTCATTTGACTCACTGATGTGTAGCAACTCTATCAGTAATGGGTCAGAGAATGCCTTGTATGCCAGGCGCAAGTCATCTGCTTAGCAGCCTGTAAGGATACAGAATGTAGTGGCAGGGTTTTGAGTCAGTCCATGTAGGACATGTTATTTAGGCTTTATATCCTTTTAGTAAGTTATCTCTGTAGGTTTTCAAGTTGTTGCTTGTGTCTGGACAGAGACATTCCAAGGAAGGCATATTCTATGACTGGCTTAATGAGGTCTGTGTAAAACAGGGAGATGACATACCTAGATCTGGACAAAATCCCATTGTTTATAAGCTGTGCAATAAAAAAGGACTTTCTTACAACAATAGACATATGTTGGTCAAAAGTTAGGTCACTGTCCATACAAGTTCCCAAATCTTTAACAACTGGGTCAGTTCCTAGGAGCGTATTTTCAGTCATTTTCGTAGGAGCGTATTTTCAATGTGGTAGTTCCCTGGGCTAGCTAACTTCCCAAATGATACAGTAATGCATTTTTTGGCATTTAAGTTTCAGCCTATGCTGTACCTCATTACTTTCCTGTTCTGATGTACTTTTTAGAAGAGTCCTACAGAAGTTGAGTGGATTTCAGTAGAAGGGTTGCAGACTTCTGGCACACTAATATGCATTTCTATTTGTTTATACTTTGTTGACCAGGTTATTCCCACTAGGCTAGTAGCTTTTTTTCAAGGGGAAGACCAGAGGTGTGGTATTAATGCTATTAGGAGAAATTTGACCTAGTCCTTTTGACAAGTGTTGTGGAATTTTTTACATCCATCTAAGATACCACCAACTCAAACAGATAGGGCTTCAGTTTAAAGTCTCATCTGAAGGATGACACCCCAGAAATGCTGCACTGCAGTTTCAGTAATCAGTCTACATGATGTAAGAATAGAACCCGCAGCATTCTGCACCAAAGGTGAGTGTGCTGCCTGTGGCTCCACTGACACTGCTATTAAACTGTTTCATTCAGTAGTTTGTTCAGATCCTTTGCAGTTTTTAGAAAATGTTACCTTTCACTTATCTGCATAATATATTCATTTTATTTGCCTTTCTTAATTCTTTTTGCATTTTTTTGTGGGTTTGAATGTTTCTGCTTCTTCCTTTTCTTCAGCATGTATATTCCTAGTTGTCATTGGAGCTACACATCTGCAGGTGACTTTTAATTTTTGCACCTTGCCAGAATTAGAATGAGTGTCTAAAGTGAGCATGTCTGTGGCTTGTAGGTTTAGTTAGCAGATGTGACATGGAATACTGGCTGGCATAGGATAGATCATTGTGGCAAGCATTCCCATCCTATGGTGAGAATATGGATTGTTAATGTACAACCCATCTGTCTTTAAAGAGAATGATCTGCTAAAAAACAGCATGCTGTAAAAACTTGCTTATTTATTAAGTAATATGTTCAAAACATTTTAAATAACTTTATTCATCTCACTGTTAATTTTTTTAGCATGAACACCAATATACTAATAAAGAAAAAAGATCAGAATAATGTTTTCCATTATTATATACTGCATTATACATACAGATTCCATCTTGACTCTGTTCATTTATTCTTCTGCACTAGAACGTACTTGTATGCTTTTCACTTTGTACCAGTTTACTTACTTTAGCAATCTGAGTATTTCCTGTGTGTATTGATCCCAAATGCACCATTTATTTTTATGAAAATTACTTCCTACTTTCATTAAGCCATCTCTAGGTTGTTCATTTCCTTTAGAATATACATTACTTCACTTAGCTGGTTTAATCTTTGAGTTCCACTTTTGTGTAATTGTTTTTATGACCACTAGTAACATTAAACTTTAAGACCTTATTGTATCTTGGTAATTCTACACCTAGATACCAGCTCAGTAGTATTCTCTCAGTTGTTTATATAGTAATATTCGAAGATTGAGAAGTATAACACTGAAAATTACAAAACAGTAATAGTAATTAATACACCAGAATTTAATGATAATCTTAGTATTAAATGATAATAATGTTAAATGTTATAGTCTTTATCAGCTAGGAAGTAAAGTGCTTAACATTGTGTATTTCCTAGGCATTTTGCATCATGTGACCTTTCATTTGACGGCTAATTGTGCAAGTCCTTACATATGTTGGTTTAGTTTCAATGAAGTTCAATTTCTAATAGTTGAATGAAAGCATAAGAATTAAAAGGCTTTTTATTCCTTTTTAAAAAGTTTTTTTTTTTTTTTAATTTTGGTGTTAACACTTTTCACCCTTGGAAAATAGTTAGTTTGCTTATTGAGTTGATTTTTTTTTCATTTCCAAGGCTATGGAAAACCATAAATTTATGTCATTACCAAATGGTTAAATTAACAGTTTGGCAAAAAATATATTTATTTCCCAAACTGTTAAATGTTTAACAGTTTGGCTATTACATAACTAATTTACGAATGCTTACATATGCTAATCCAATCATACTGTAAACATGCCTCAGTACATTTTGTCTTTCTCGTTTGAAAGCAGTCTTTTCAACTTTATATTTTTCAGAGGTTGCAAAATTAACTTTTCTTTTCTTGCAAAGTGTTTGCATGCATAAATGTGTGTGAAAAAAAGTTTGTTTTTTGCCTTCAAACATGATCTTTTAAGTACACTCAGCAGCAGTTATTGTCTAAAGTACTGTCTTTTATTCCAGGTAGGACAACAAAGTTAGTTGACACCTTGGTGGAACCTGGGATTTTTCACAAGAAAACTAAACTTAGACCGCTTTTAACAAGATGTTTCTATCCTTTATGATAGAGTCAGTTTAAGCATAGTACATATAGTCAAGACTCCCTTTGATAATCACTTTAAACACTTATTTTTGTGGTACTACTGAAATCAGAGAGCTTGTATTTAGTAAGCCTAAACAGAAGGATTTCAGTACAACTTTGAGAGGAAAGCTATGACTGAATTCAACAGTTGCAAATATATTTTTGTGATGAAAGAAGACAAGAGCTGTATTGTTGTTGTTATGGATCAGCATAATGATGCACAATGTATGGAAAGTTTGTTGGCAGGTTATTCTAGTTGTAATGGAACTGGTTATTTGTACACAATAGAAACTTGAAATGTCTGTGTTTTGGAATTGTTGCAACAGGTTTATTTTAATAAAACAAGATAAACCAGTCTCTGTTACAAGGTGTAAAAGTAAACTCTGAAAACAGTCTTTGTTTACAAAAAGATTAAACAGAATACTTTTATTATAAGATCATAGGAAGTTACTAGGCTTTTGGCCCTGAGGCTGTTCCAAGCCTAGCCAAGAATTTAGTCTATGTTCCAACAAGTCAGCACCCTATGCCACTCCATCAGGGACATAGGTGGAATCCCAGGGGTGCATTTTCTGTTTCCCCATCCAGTTATCCAGGTTGCGCTTAAAAAGGTTTAATGAGGTACTGTGCTTCACATGGAGAGGGAGTCTATTCCGCAAAATGGGGAGTCTCTAGGACACAAATCTGTCCTGTTGATGTCACAGACCAGTTTGAGGTCTCATGTGCTGGTTACTCGAGTGGAGCTTGACTTGCGGATATGCAGCAGTATCATCAGGGTAGGGTCTGAGATTGCTTTGTACGCCAGCCAGAGTTCACCTCTAAGGAATCTGTAGGAAACTGAGTAGAATCTGTGTAGGGTAGATGTCTGAGGCCCTGGATTCTCCGGATGAAGAATCTCTGTGGTCTCTCCAGCTACTGCATGTGCTTTGTGAGGTACTTGCCGAAAAGGGCATTGTATTCAATAATCGGTCTTATAAGGGAAGAATACAGGGATGTTATGACCACCTTGTCCCTAGATAAGATACCCTTACTAATGAGGTGGGCCATGTAGAAAGCATTCCATAAAATAGAGGCAATATGGTGGTCAAAAGTCAGTTTGCTGTCAACCTGGGTTCCCAAGTACCTCATGACTGATTGCATGATTAGTGCCTTATTATCAAAGTGAAAATTTGTGAGGACGTCATTTTCCCCAATAGGGATGATGATGCATTTTTTGGCATTCAGTTTGAGGCCACGTTTCTGGCACCAGTCATTTGTTTGGGTGAGACCCTCTTGGAGGATGTCCACATCACTAGGGGAATTGATGACAGCACCCAACTTGTAGTCATCTGCAAACTTGGTTAGCCACAACCCACTAGATTTGGCCTGCACCTCTAAGAAATATATCCCAAACAGCAGAGACCCTAAGACCAATCTCTGGGGTACACTGCTTGTTACGGGTCTACTACTTGAGGTGGCTTCCTCTATTTTGACTAGGTGGGTTCTATCAGTGAGCCAGTTTAGTACCCATCTGGTAACATATGGATTGATGCCTAGTTGAGAGAGTTTATCTATTATACCTGAGTGGGGCATAGTAGTTGAAGGCCTTGGCCAGGTCAAGGTAGGCGGCGTGCACCGATTTCCCCTCATCTATGGCATTGGTGATCGTCTCAAAGAAGTCGACCAAATTTAACAGGCATGATCTCCTCTTGACAAAATCAAACTATGTGGGTTCAAGTGGCTAGAGGTTGCTGATGTCCTTGGTAATGAGGTCCATGATAATTCACTCCAAGGCCTTGCAGATCAGGCCAGTTAGGCTGATGAGTCTATAATTTCATGGATCGGTGAATGCTCCACCTTTGTGCACAGGGATGACAGTAGCTGTCCTCCACACGGCTGGGACGAAGCCGGTAATCAGGCTTTGGTTGAATAGGGTGCCTAATAGTGCTGCAAATTCCTAACTGAGTTCATGTAAGATGCAGCCTGGGATATTACCGGATCCCGTGGAGGCTGTATTTTTTACCTTTGAGGGGGCAGTGATGACTTGCTCCCTAGAGATAAGGGGAGGGGGGTGGCAGGTACTGGGCATGTCCTGTTTCACTGATGGGGGACAGAGGAGTGAAGTTTTCACTGAACCTGTCTGACAGCAGGTTGGCCATATCTATGATGTTTGTGTATATTGTGTCCTTCGCCACCAGTTCTGAGCAAATCTGGGTGCTTCCCTTGAGATTGCAGAAGTATGTGAAGAAAGCCATATGATTGTCTTTAGTAGATGTGGCCAGTTTGGACTCGAAGTTTGCTTTGGAAGATTTCATTAGTGCTCTTATTTGCTTGTTCAGGCTAAGGAGAGATTGCTTCCATTTAGACACTTGCTCCTTCTTGGTCCTGGACAACAATTATTTCCTTTTATTATAGAGTTTATTTATTGTAGATGTCCACCAGACAGGTTTACACTTCTTGAGGAGGAGGATTTCGTCCTGTCTGGTATTCCTGATTCCATGCAACTATATAAATGCTCATGTAGTACTTTGGTGTAAGTTTGGACATATGTGCCAGTTTCTGTGTAGGGGGAACGGACTGTGAAGCTGTTTATACCTTCCCTCAGTAGGTTCTAATTGGCTTTGGAGAAGTTTTTTTGTTTGACCCTAGCTGGGGATGGGGGGGGGTTTGGGGAAGATGGTGACTTCGAAAGTGACTGCTTTGTTGTCTGATCTTACCAGGGATGATGACACTAGGGATGCTGCAAGTCCAAGATATTTTCACTTCTTGTGGGGGTGTCAACCAACTGGTCCAAGGCATTTGCATTGACGAAATCAAGGAATCTGTGGGCATTTGTGTTTTGGCATGAGTATTAAAGTTGCCCAGGATCAGGGCAAAGGGTTGAATCTTGATAGATTCAAAGAGATCCAGATAGTTGGAGTGGACGTCTTGAGTTAGAGTTGGAGGGCTCTAGCTAGCTATGATTTGAATAGGGGTCTTGTCAGTTGTTAACTGCACCTGGCGTATTTCCTGTTCATCATACTGTTTGACCAGCCTAGAGGTGTGTATGTCTTTTATATATATATATATATATATATATATATATATATATATATATATATATATATATATTGCAACTCCACCTCCTTTTGTTTTGCTGCCCATGGCTTGGGATCTGAATGAATGATAGGATGAGTAACCTGGTATGGCTAGGGTGCTCTCTGCAGCTTTGAACCAGGTTTCTGTGGCTGCACAAATGTCAGCTTCTTCCAGTGCTAAGAATGCTTACATTGAGTGCAGTTTCATGTTTATTTAACACTTTCATCTGTTAGTTCAAAAGACTTCATCAGAATGAATTCACCATTCTCAGGCAATTAAGTATAATCGTGTAATCACATGACTTCATACAAATATCAAAATAATTTTCTGAACAATAAAAACAGTTGAACACAATTTAAAAATAAAATTAATAAACAATTATAAACATAGCTCCATATTTTTTCCTCTATAATATACTCAAACTAGATAGAACCAACCAGACAGACACCTCAGTAACTTAAGTAAGGAAACTTTTACTTACAGCCTGCTTCAGATCATCTGGGCTAGACTTAAAACCTTTTATCTTGCTAAAGCAGTAGATACATTTAATACAATATTCTAAATATCCTGGCAGTGCAATCACCATTAACAACCAAAAGAGTTAAAAACTAAGTAGCCCATTGGTTAACTAAAAACTCATGCAACTTGGAGATAAATCTTGGAAATCACTGGTACAAACCAAGTCACAAACATCAATGCAAACAATATAGACAGCTAAGGAACCATAGCAACACTGCATAAAACAGGACAAAAAGACTTGTAATAGAAACATACATAATTCATCATAAAACAACACCCAAAAAACGGAGTTATTTATTTTACTCTGATCACTTAGCAGGTTATTTGCTCTGTACGTAGACCATAGTTTGCATTGTGTCTTTTGACTGCAGTGTTAATGTGCAGATCAAATTTTTAACTTGTGATACATCCTGGTAATGTTGTGTCAGTGATATTTGCAATTTTTCTGTTTATGGAGATAGTAAATAATAAGGTCTGTGTTTTTATGTTTAGAGGAAGAAATAAGATTAGCTTGGTTTCATTGGGGTTTAAGAGCAATAACATTTATTTAGCCAGTTTTTTGTGCAAGTGAAAGCTTCCTGTGTGATAATTTCTAAAGACAGGAAGATTTGGATCTGAGCAAACTAAAGCTAAGTCATCAACATATTGTGTTATGGTGGCGAGTTTTGATTCCTTGTACATTATTAATGGAAATATTCAAAGGTATTGGCCCACGTATATAGCCTTGGGGGAGTCCTGTAATGATTGGAAGAAGATAGAGAGTGGTCCATTTTACAGACTGGGTATGATTATTTAGGCAGCTGGTGAACCAGCTAGTTGAGGGAGTTGTGAGGCCTGTAAGATTTAGTCTTTGACACTGTCTAATGTCAACTACTCCTCCAAAGGCTTTTGACAAGTCCAGAAAAAGGGTGTTGACAAAATTACTTTGATTAATGGTATCTAGGAAATGTTGCAGGGCAGTTTCAGTGCTGTGGTGGGTTCAAAAGCCATGTTGGGTAGGAAAAAGTAATTGGTTAGCAAGTAGAAAGAGTAGGAGATGCTGATGTATGCATGCATTTTTCAAGTACTTTGGAGAGGGGAAAAAGGATTGCTAAAGGGCATTAGTTTGACAGTTCAGTGAATCTGCCACTTTTATGTAATGGGGTTATTAAGGAAGATTTCCATAAGATTGGGATATAGTTTTTGTAATGAATCTATTAATTAGGATAGATACAGGATAGCAAATGGTGTCAGCAGTTATAATGAGGTATTCGAATGGCAGGTTGTCAGGAGCTAGTGTTGTGGGTTTCAGTTTTTTAATGACATTTTTTCTGATGGCATTTGTCTGTGTGGTTGTTGGGTAGAGCTGGGGTGTGCAGCTATGGCCTATGGTGTGTATGTTGTTGTTCTACGAGTTAAGTAGAGTACTGGATATGAAGTATTTGTTGATTTTTATCTGCAATGTCCCTGCTGGTTTCAGGTGGGAAAGAACCTCATAACCTCCTGTCTCCCTCACAGCATGGTTTCAGTCCCAATCACAGTGGAAAAACTGCCCTTCTAGGGTTCCTGGATGTAATAAGTCACAATAGAAATTCAGGTCTTCCAACCTCGGTCCTGTTTCTGGATCTATCCAAGGCATTTGACAGAGTCGGTCATTAAATTCTCCTAACTAAACTCTCTTTGTATGGGCTATCACCCTTCTCACTTAAAGGACAACAACGGGATTCTGTTAGTAAATGCTCAACTTCTCATTTTCTGCCTATTTACAGTCCGTGCTATGAATAAACAACAATACAGCATTTAAATATTTTAAATCAACTAGAACAGTACCTTACTGTACTGTGGTGGTTTCACTTGCAAAAAACTTTTATCCTGCCCTGGAAAAGCTTGCTGTAGTCTCCAATTCATTGATGTCATCAAGGTCAATGAATACATGTAGTTTTCTGGCCAATTCCCTCCCCAAACTGACATCACCATGATACCATGTCCTAAAAACCCACCCATGCTGTGATGTCATAGCTCCCTGGTCCTTCCCCTACCCATACAGAAAGTAAAGGCTAAAATAAGGAAACAGTGCAGGTCAAGTCTCCTGCTGTGAGCTGTCAGTCACAGCAAGTAACAGCTCAAATTACCCGTAGTGCTTTGACAGCTAGGCAAGTTATGTGTGAAGGGGGATGGGAGATGAGTTGTAGTAGTACAATTCAGGCTTCACAAAAGACTTCCATTTATCCATTCTAAAACAAAACATCAGTAAAAATCACCTTGAAAGTCTGTTTTGTGGCATTTGCACTGTTTGTGTTTTAAGTAGTCATTGAACAGCATGAAATATTACTTAAAACTGACTGAAAGACAGCAGTGTATGCATGTAAAATCAATGCAGTGACAGGAGCTTTAAGAAGAAAGAGGCCTGCATGATGTAATTTTTTAGAGACTGCATTGTGGAATACCCAGAGGCAGACTGGGATCACTTCAAGATGCTAGACTCCATGTGGTCAGACTCAGAAATTAAATATAAAAATATTTAAGAAACTATAAATAGTGCCAGAGTGGTGTTAAAATATATGAAGCACCAAACCATGATGAAATAAACATGTTTTTTTTTAAGTCTGTGGGTGCAGTTCTCCCTTAACTGTTTACTTCGTTACCTCACTGGAAGGTCCCAAATAGTGAAATGACCAGATGATTTCTCCTCTTTCATTGCTATATCCTTTGGAGTTCCACAAGGCCCTGTCATAGCTGATTTGTTTATTTTTTAACTTAAATACAACGGCCAAAGAGGCTGCCATAGTACAATACACAAATGACTCCACTCTGTGTTGTGCTAGGACATTACCCATGCTCCAAGCACTCAGAAATCCTTCTTCAATGTAGAAGCTTGGCTTGATAACCTCATAACTCATCCCCAATCCAGAAAAAGAATACTACAGTTCATCCCACTCCCCACCCCCCCCAAAAAAAAATGCCTTTAATATATTGTCATTGAATAAGACCAATCCCACACAAAACTACTAGATGTGATTATAGACAACCACCTAAAATGTGCATTCCGCCTTCAGCAAGCCATAAAGAAGACACCAAAAGCAAGGCTGCCTTTGTAGAGTAAAACAATATCTTACTGACTCTACTAGACAAATCATAGCCAATTCCTTTCTGCTCCCCATCCTGTTGTATAACTTAACTATCCAAACCAATCTCAACTCCTGTTTAAAAGCCAAGCTAGAACAATGCTGCAGTAAAGTAGCCAAATGACTCTCTCTAAAGCCATTAAATCATCTCAAACTAGATGATTTTGTGTTTTGCTTATTATTAATTACAACTGCACACCCCTGAAAAATACCTGTGTCTTCAAACCATCATTCAGACTTACACTGCTAAGAGACCTCTCCACTTGCAGATCATTACTCTCCCAAACTAAACCTAACAACAGTGCAGGATACTCCTACATTAACACTTCATTGCTAATAGCTGGATTGCCATATCACCCCACTTACAAACTGTTTGCATTCTGAAAGAGTTTAAATGCCAACTGAAGCAACACCTGCTAGTTAAATAGCTCTGCACCTGCACCACCGTAGTTAAACCGGTGCTAATGCAGCTATATGAATGTGTACCATAACTCTCTGCTGATTTAAAGCTTAATGTACTATTATCATAATTACACTCTTCCAAAATCCCATTTCCTTTATCTTCTTTGTGCCTCCTCATCTGCTTTTTGTCTTTCAGATGCTCTATTTATCTTAGCTTCTTCTGACCTAGATTTTGAACAAATCTTTACAATAACATACTCTTGCATAAAACCTGACAATCCATGCATGCTGATCACATTGTACAGCTTACATCTTCCTATATGTGTGTGTATATATATATATATATATATATATATATATATATATATATATATATACATACATATATATGTTCATATACAACCCATGTAACTGTTATTTTTAATCAAAATTGATTGTAAATGATGTAACTGATGTCAAAGATGTCTGAATAATGGAACTGTTCCTCATGAATGAAACTGACTGTAAATGATGAAACAATGCAAATTATATCCATTATGGCTGTATAATGGAGTTTTTCTCCCCATGCCTGTGCTGAAAAAGGACACTGCATAGTCAAACTTCCAGAAACCAAATGCCAATTAATAAATACAATAAACGTCTGTCATTCAAAAAGCACTTTTTCCTCATTCAATCCAACTTTTAGAAATAGAAAACATTAAAGTTCCCTTACCCTGTACCGAAAAAGAAAGGGGTAATTTTAAATGCAACCTTTGCAGTACCTATAGCTGTATTTCAGAAGGTCCTTATTTATTTCTGCAGCAGTTAGAAAAAAATTCATGCCACATCATCACCACTTTCATGCCATATCTTTACCACTGCAATTCAGTTGCACACTATAGCCACAGCTCAGATGTTGTAGTGGTAGATTGCTGTGGCTGTGGTATGCAGGGTCCTGGGTTCAAGACTTGCAAGGGCTGATTGTTTGGGCTAGGCGTGTAAAGGCTCCAGGGCCATTAGCCTAGTACACACCTATGAACCTATGTCTATATTGTATTTGCTCCTACTGTTCTAGTTTTTATGACCACCTGATGAAAATCCTTGGATAGACAAAATGAGCATATATATGCTATAAAGAAAAAAGATTCCATCTTTACATTATTTATGAATTATATAATTTTCATTTGTCAACATACCCAAATTGGGTCATTTGTTTAGGGTGCCAAAGATGTCAAAATGTTTTGAATCTAGCTTTCTGCCCTGCATGTTCCAGTACTAGAACATGATAGAGTATATTTATGTTGACAGCATTTTAAATCTGATGACACAGACCACCTTTTCTTACATCAAAGATCTGTGGAACTTTCTCAGTTTAGTAAGCAACTATGAAATAATTAGAAATTAAACAAAGCTGTTTATTGTCGATATAGAGTTCCTTTATCCTGCTGTTCATTATGATGAAGGAATTGTGTTTTTCAGGATAATTTTTATGTAACTACACCAATTTAAGTAACTAAAGAATAAATACTGCTTGTTTGTTGATGTGGAACCAATTAAAGGGTGTGGCCATCGCTAATGTGACAAAGGCTAATTGATTAAATTTTACATGTGCTTCATTAATGGTTTGTGACTTTTTTATGTGGAATATAGAGAAAGAACTGGTGGAAATATTTTTGGCTGATTGAATTCAGACACTGATTTCTTGGGGGGGGGGGTTCTACCAGTGTTATTGGTTTATTTGTTAATTATCTTGATGTCAATATTAGCCTGGCTATTAATGATAAAATTGTAAAGCATACATTATCCCATAAGACATTTTGATCCACTATTTAAACTAAGAAGCAGAAGCATTGCTGGTTCAACCAGTGCCCCAGCCCCTCAAATTCTGTTTCTTTGCCCTGCCCCAAACTCTCCAACATATTTTATATATAAAAAAATTCTTCTTTTTAAACTTTAGCAAACTGCAAATGTAGCAACAGTTGCTGCAGTTTATACCCTGCCTGCGTAGAGTCATTTGGTGCTCATGTTTTAGGTAACAAAAAAATTATACTGTAACAAACTGCTTGCTAAAATGTAGAAAACAGTTGCAACAGTTTATACTGTGCCTACACTAAGAACTGCAGTGTTCATGTTTTAGTTAAAAAATAAACAAAGGCATTTTGTAAACTGTAGCAAACTGCTTGCTACAATGTTGTTACAGTTTAGACAACATACTGAGTGCTACAGTGCTCAGGTTTGACTACAAATGCCGGTATTGCATTAAGGAGAGATTGGGATTGGCTGATCATCATCGCAACTCCTGCCAACACTTGTGCCCAAGCAGTGGCCCCTCTTGGCCTACCCTAGCTGCACTACCGCTCAGAAAATTTATATCCTAATTTCATAAAATATAATGTTATTAGGGAACATATGTCAGAGCTTTAAGGTTATGCTCTGAGGATGTTAAATTTGTTAAGAGAGTTGGATCTTAATCAAGCTAGTCAATCAAACAGTATTATAATTGTCAAAGAATTGGAGTAATCTACGTTGCCCAGTGTGTGGGCTGTACCAGCTAAACTTTTATATTGATAAAACCAGAAAGAAATTGGTCAGATGCATGTAAGAGCATGTTAATGTCATAAAAACAAGAACAAACTCAATTCACTGTCAAAACATGGTATATATTGCTGTGATTTTAATAACCTTTTATTTATTTATTTTATTTATTGCAGTTGGTTTACCAGGATAGTCCATTGGGCCACAAGGAACCCGTTTTCAATGGTGTCCTGGGGAGAAAAGCTCCAAAATTCATTCTTCATACTTACAAACATATATTCACACATACATTCAAAATTTAACAATAGGTAAAAAAGAAAGCAAATCAAATAGTACAGCAAGTGTACAGCTAAATACATTGTGCAGAAAAACGTATTAACTATTTAGCACAGAAATATCCATATATACAGAGTAGTTAGGAAAACTTAGTTACAAGAATGGAATAGTACAGCAAGTGTACAGCTAAATACATTGTGCAGAAAAACGTATTAACTATTTAGCACAGAAATATCCATATATACAGAGTAGTTAGGAAAACTTAGTTACAAGAATGGAAGATACACCTTGTATTTGTGTTTTGCAGTTGTTCCAAAAATCTTAGGGATGGAGATTTAAATAATATATTATAAGTCTGGAAACTTAAATGGCAGTTGTATTTAAAAGTATTTAATTCACCAGAACTTAATTATCATGTTAACATTAAAGTCTAAACCTGATATAAAGTGAAGTTTGTAGCATTTATTTCGTTGATGTTTTTGTATCCTTTGGGTTTTCATTTGACTATGTATACAAGTCTTTACAAATGCTGTTTCAGATGCAATGAAGGTCATTTTATAATAGCTGAATGAACACATGCTGTATTGTTTTTAATGTAATTACATTCCTCCAGTAATTCTGTCAAGGAATTCTGTAGGGAGTCTTTACACTCAATTACCTCTATATATTCATAGGAAATGTGTTCCTAGTTTCCTCTTTCTCATTCCCTATGTAAAGTCTTCTTTGAAACATGCATGTGTAAACATTTTCATGCAAATATCATAAATCTTGTTGACCTTCATGTCGCACCTAAATCCCCCTCCCCCATTGTTCTTTCGTAATTTATCATTATGGTCTTCTCTCCCAGTTGTTTTTAATCTCCTTTTAATTTTAGTTATCGTGTTGCATGTTATGTACCTTACTGTTTATCCCTGTCTTAATGGTACCTTCTGTTCTTGATTCCTCTAAAAAGACTAGCTATCATAGTTTTTTTTTTTGCTTGATACCCCCCCCCCCCCATTATTTTGTCTGTGTTCTATCAACAGTCCCTGATATTTCAGGCATTTTCCGACATGTTCATTCATTTTCCCTTCCAAATTATTTGCTTCCAGTAATGTGGTTTCTTTTTTCCTCCAGTTACATGCTTTTTTTCTATACTCATTTGTATGTATTCCTATTTACAAATCTTTCTTCACTTTCTCAATGGTTTAGTCCATATAATGTTGTCTGCCATATAATGTAGTCCATATAATGTTGTCTGCCACTTTAATATATAGCTAGACAGATAGATACAAATGGTTATTTTTATTCCCCCTTAAAGGCTTTGTTCAAAAACTTAATCTGCCTGCATCTCTGAAGAAGTTCATTTGATTTGAGTGAATGAAAGCGCTCACAGATTAAAGTTTTAGTTTGCCTTTGGAGCTGTGGCCCTTTGTTACTTATTTTATTAGTGCTTTATTTGTTGTTTTTTCGATAATTATTAAGGTGTTTGCTTTACAGATGCACTGTTCAGGGTTTTATTCTCACCTTTACAAGGAAGAATGGCAAGGCTTAAAATGGCCCAGAGGGCAGCTAGCCAGGTAATAAGCTATGCACATATGAACCTATAATACCCATGGCCATTTTTTCCAGTCTGTTATTCATTTAATGATCTTCTGCTTGGTCTCTTCGGATATATATGTAGCTGCCACAGCAGAATCCTTTTTAAGATATATAACTGCTTGTTTTGTCTTTTCATGCCCCCATAGGTATCATTAGACTAATTCATGTGAAAACACATTATTTATTCGTATAGCTTGTGTTTTACCTTCATTTATTTGGTAACCTAATAAAAATACTTGAAACTGTCGTAGAACATCCACACCATTCTAATGTCCCATTCCCAATTTATCAAGCACAAGGTATCTGCAAACAAAGCTAGTTTTCTTAGCTACCACACTAGTTATCTTTGAATATGTGAATCCCTTATATTTTTAATTGAAGACTACAGGTATGTAGCAAGTAAGAGAGGGGAAAGAGGATGTCTTTTCTTAGGCCCACTGTTCAAAATGAAATAGTCACCAAACACATCTCGTGTCTTTATTTTTGCAACTTCTCCATCATATATTCTCATTAACTGCATTACACTATTTAAGAATCCAAATGCTAACATTGCCATACAGATGAATTCCCAGCAAACCCTGTCAAATACTTTTTCTGTATCCAAACAAAGCAATAGTGAAGTGATGTTCTTTATACTGATCATTGCTGCCTTTAACCTAAGCTGTATGGGATATATCCTGCACAGGATTTAACAAAAGGTCAGTTTGCTTCAGGGCACCTTCCAGGAGCCCAAACAGTTTTTTAGAACTGACTAAGTAGACTAGTCTGAACTGCAGGCCCTTCATTGTTTTCCTGACACAGAGAAAAGGGCTGTGGCTTTTCAAGGATTGACAGTCATCTAATGCTGCTCCATGGCTTGGCAAATAAGATACCATACCTTTGGGGAAAAAACTTCCACTTTACAGGCTGCCATGTTATTTTTAAATGGAAGCACACTTTTATTTCTGTAGTAAAAAGTTGTTAAAATTCTTTTTTTTATGTTGAAACTGTTTATTTTACTTTATGGAACATAGGAAAGTGTTTAAAGTATTTTTTTACTTTCATTTGGGGAAAAATGCGTTTTTGCTACTTTCCTTTCTTGACTATTGCTACTAATCTTCCCAAGGGAACAAGCTATGTTTTTGGTCTGACCATGGAGCAAATTACCTGTCCCTCAATCAGACCTTTTTTTAACCAGTAAAATGAAAAAGTTTAACTAAGCAGCTTTTGTCATCACAGCAGGCTAGTAATTCACCACAGCTGCTGGTGGTTGGCTCTGCTGTGACCAAATCTGGTTCGTCAGACAACCTGGTGTTCATACAGCCACCATGGACTTGGGTTAGCATCTGCAGCTTTTGGGGTCCCCTCAGTGGGCAAAAGTGAGACTCTTGTGGTTGTCCATTCCATAGGTATAAAGCCTCCCTGTGAAAAAATATTGAGATCCAAAGAATAAATAGTATCTAGAGTCAGCTGCCTTTGCCATCTCTCTTTGGCATGACTCATTTGAATCTCTCTGACATGATGTTGTGCATTAGATCATGTCTGTCATCTCTTCTGGTTTCAGAAAAGAAGATTTATATCTAGCCTCTGGTCATATCACAAAGCATAGTGGAAGTATGCAGGGTTCTGTTGACATCCACCGGTTTGTCTTTCTGTAGTTTGCATGACATAGTCTTTGTGAGTTTTTTCTAGATATGGTCTCCACCCACCTCTCAAAAACATGCTGGTTGATGACTACACTACACTAAATTGTCCAAGTACTTAATTATTGTATTTACTCATGCTGTCATGGCCCAGGCACATGTAAAAAGCGGGTCTACCTGAGTTAGTCGAAACGCCAGAAGACCGACAAGCGAATCGCGAGGCCCAGAAGATCGACAAGTCAGAAGACCGACGCAATGGATGAAAACACCGACGTCGAGGATACCGACATGGGAAAAGGCTGTGTAAGTATGCGGTAGTGACGGATGTTTGGGTGCGAGTAAGGTAAGTGTGGATATTGACGGTGTGTGGGGATAGGGGTGGGTTAAGTGAGTTAGGGTCAGTGCGCGGGTCAGGTAAGTGTGTGGTAGTGATTGTGTTTGGGTTAGGGGCGGGTTAAGTGAGTTAGGGTTAGGGAGCGGGTCAGGTAAGTGTGCGGTAGTGATTGTGTTTGGGTTAGGGGTGGGTTAAGTGAGTTAGGGTTAGGGAGCGGGTCAGGTAAGTGTGCGGTAGTGATTGTGTTTGGGTTAGGGAGCGGGTCAGGTAAGTGTGCGGTAGTGATTGTGTTTGGGTTAGGGGCGGGTTAAGTGAGTTAGGGTTAGGGCACGGGTTAGCTGAGTATGCAATAGTGATTGTGTTTGGGTTAGGGGCGGGTTAAGTGAGTTAGGGTTAGGGAGCGGGTCAGGTAAGTGTGCGGTAGTGATTGTGTTTGGGTTAGGGGCGGGTTAAGTGAGTTAGGGTTAGGGTTAGGGCACGGGTTAGCTGAGTATACGATAGTGACGGACCTTAGGGTTAGGGTTTGGGTCTGGGTTAGGGTTGTAGATAGTTGTGTATGTGAGGTTTAGTGTGGGTTTGTAGGGATTTTGGTGTGCTTGTGTTGTGTGTGTGGTTTTTGGACAGGGAATGTGTTTTGTTTGTTGATTGTTGTGATTGTGGTGTGTGCAGTGTATGAGGTTTTGTGTTTGTGTACCGTCGGTTATTTTGTTGTCGGGCATGTGGGGTTTCGTGTTTTTGCACTGTCTGATGTCCTTCAAGAATGCAACTGCAGTCATAACATGTGGGTTGTCCTGCCTCAGGCAGCCCTCGGTCGGCCGGATTCCAAAGTCTGGGTCCGACGTCGGCTGATGTCGCATTTCTCTCCGACGTCAGAGCGGCTGGAGTATATAAGCATCAGCCGACGCCATTTTCTTCAGTCTTTCTTGCCGCGCGGTGCCCGAAGCAGAAGCAGTTCGCAAGTGCCGGTCGGTCAGCTCCTGTATTCTACGATACCGAAGTCATCAAAAAAGCTAAGTACCCCGTTGGGGACCTTTTCTTGCCTCAGCCGATGTCAGAAATTACTGAAAAAGTTAACAATTGTCTTTTTTGTGGTAAACAAATACCTCATAAGGATTTCCACTCTTACTGCCTCCCTTGCCTGGGCCCAGACCACGACGTCTCGGCCTGTGTAGCCTGTGCTCGCTTCAACAAGCGCACTCTCAGGCGCCGGGCGGAGTTCGCTGAAGACTTTTTAGGTGATAAATTTGCTTATACCATGCCGTCGGATCTTCCGACATCGCAAACTCCCAAAAAGCTAAAAGACCGGGACCGACATCCTCGGCCCGCGTCTACTACCGACTCCACGCCAAAACCTAGCGCGAGTGCTCCGGTTCCTTCTGAGACGGTCTCTCCACCGCTCCGAACCGAAGACACCGCATTACCGACGACTTCGATTCCAGACATTACTCCGCCAGTTATAGATTTTCCTCCGGATACCGAAACCGAGGAAATGCCCGAGACCATTGCTGTAGACAAGGTCACTCCTGCACGTGGAGCTGCCAGGCCTCCTATGGCCATGTCTATTAAGGCCTACACTAGGGCTAAGGCAGCCAGCAAAACAAAGCATATTACTTCTAGATCCTTACCTCAGCCGACTCCAGAGACACAAATTATGTCCATGGCTGCTGATTTAATTTCCATGATTAGAGGTTCGCAGACCCATCCAGAGAGAGCATTCCAGCCTCCTCCTGATAAAAGGCCCCGGGTTGAACCCTCTGACCCTACTCCTTCAGATGGAGACTCTGAGGGCTCTGTCCACTCTGATAGCCAGGAAGAGCTCTTCCAGACCTATGAGGACTCAGATGCAGAAGATTCCATACCTTCGGCCTCCCACCTGAGGATATTTCCTTTGGGGAAGTTCTGCACACCATGAGGGAACATTTCAAGTGGCAGGGCCAGGAATATTCTGATTCCAGGAAACGCCGTAGGACTTTCCTTAAGAAGCCTCAGCACAGGCCCTTAGCTATTCCTCCTGTACTTGATGTTCTGGATGATTTGTATTCTGATTCTAGTGCTACCCCTGATACTCTCCCTCCTGCACCAGCCAAGCCAGACAGGTATTACAGGGTCCCTGAAACTCATTCCCATTTATTCAGGGCCCATACTGTTGATTTGGAAACTATTTCATAGGGGCCTAAAGGAGTTTCAGCCTCCACCTCAAAAAATCCTTTGCCCTCCAACAGGGAAGCAAGGTCATTAGAGAGATGGGGTAAAAAGGTTTACACTTCCACTACCTTATCTATGAGAGCTTTAAATTGCCCCAATTTCAGGATTATCTTTTAGAAGATTTACAAAAAACACTAGCTTCTCCTGATCCTTTAGACAGGAAGACTTTGCAGGAAGCTGTACATAACACTCAGCAAGTAAGCAATCGCTTCCTGCAGTGTGGATGTGATGCACTGGAAGCTTCATGTAGGGCAGCTATGACAGGGGCAGTGATGCGAAGACATGCTTGGTTAAAAGATCAACCTCTACCAGATCATGTAAAAGCAAAGCTTCTGGATGCACCTTTGGAAAAGAACAAGCTTTTTGGTGCAAATGCTAAGGATGTACTAAAGACCATCAAGAAAAAGCAAAATCAGTTCAAACTGTAAAGATTTCCTCCAGGTTCAACCCCCCAGATTCAGTAGGAATTGGCCTTCAAAAAACTGGTCCTTTCCTAATCCAGAAAAGTTTCAAAGGGGTAAGAACAGACGTGGCCGAGGAAGAGACCAATACAGAGGCCCTTACAGGGGACGTCAATGGCAGCCAGGAAACCAAAGAGGTGGAGAGGGGTTTCTCCTGCCCAACAACCACAATCTCAATGACTTTCCTCTACTACCGCCTACCAGGGAACAACTGGAAGCTCCCTTGGGCGGGAAATTATCTCTGTTTGCAGAAAACTGGCACAGACTGACAAAGGACAAATGGATTTTGGACATTATAGACCGAGGGTACAGGTTTCATTTTCATACCTTACCAAGAAAACAAGGCATGCCAAATCTACCACAACATCAAAGGGCAGAGGCTATCAAGCAAATCTCTCTGCTAACTAAAATTAAAGCAATAGAAAGAGTTCCACAACAAGAACAAGAACAGGGATATTACTCAAGACTGTTCCTTGTTCCAAGAAAAGAAACTCAATGGAGACCAATACTGGACTTGTCCGCATTAAACACCTTTCTCATAGTACCAAAGTTCAAAATGCTGACTCTACAGCAACTCCTTCCCATGCTGGGCAAGGAGTCATGGATGATTACTCTGGACCTCAAGGAGGCATACCTGCATGTCCCTATCAGATACAGTTGCAGAAGATACCTCAGATTTCTTGCAGGGCCAGAGCATTATCAATTCTCAGCATTGCCATTTGGCTTATCTACTGCGCCCAGAGTGTTTACAAAATGCCTGGCTTCAGTAATTGCTCATTGCAGGCTCCAGGGTATACAAATTTACCCGTACCTGGATGACTGCCTCATACAAGCGGACGACAAATTGATGTTGACAAAAAATCTGGAATATGTCATACGATTACTTCAAGCTCTGGGATACACAGTCAACTTCCAAAAGTCAAGACTGCAGCCATCCCAGCAAATAATCTTCTTAGGAGCCAAACTAGACACAGCCTCTCAAATGGCTTACCTGACAGAAGACAAGCAAGAGAAGTTAACTCAATACTTCAAAGGTTTAGCAAAACTCACCCAGATGACTGCAAGGAGAGTCCTACAGGCCCTGGGTTACATGGCATCCTGCATCCTACTGGTTATTAGCAAAACTACACATGAGAAAGCTTCAATGGTACCTAAAAAGCGTTTGGTCTCAGCACAGCAACAACTTGGAGACAATCATACCACTCATCCCATGCTTACAAAAGGAATTCCTATGGTGGGCTTCGGTGAGCCAGGAAAACACAGGTTTGTCATTCAAAAAACCACAGATAACACAGACCATGACTACAGACGCCTCAGACCTCGGATGGGGGGCGCACATGGAAGGCAGATGTATACAAGGACAATGGTCTCCAAAGGAAACACATCTGCATATAAATCAAAAGGAAATGCTGGCAGTAATGCATGCTATCGAGGCTTTTCAAAACCAACTCCAGCAAGGTCACTTAATGATACGGACAGACAACACCACTGTGATGTGGTACATAAACAAGCAGGGGGGCACTCACTCTTATCCCCTTTGCAGACTGACAATGCAACTCTGGGAGAAATCACTGAGTCTAAACATCCAGTTGCAATCACAGTTTGTTCCAGGAAAAGACAATGTGTTGGCGGACAGCCTAAACAGGAATTTCACAGATCCACACGAGTGGAGGTTGCATCCGAAAGCTTTCAGACAACTCACTTCGACATGGGGCAAGCCAGAAGTGGACCTATTTGCCTCTCACCTCAATCATCTACTACCAAAATTTTGCACAAGGACATGCCATCCAAAGGCTTGGAAAATAGATGCTCTTTCATTCAACTGGAACTCCCTAACAATCTATGCATTCCCACCTCTGCCACTGATGACCTCATTATTACTAAAGATCAAAGCAGAGAAGCCCAAGGGAATCATAATAGCTCTGGATTGGCCAAGACAACACAGGTACCCACTACTACGGAGCATATGTCACACCAGGAGATGGGCCCTCCCTCAGTGGCCTCTACTTTTGACTCAGCACAATTTCGAAACACTGCATCCAAACCTTCAAACTCTGCAGCTAACAGCCTGGGAGATCCCATAAATACATTCAACTTACCTCTCTCCAAGGAAGTTCAGCAAATACTAACAGAGGCTCGAAGACCATCCACCAGAAAGGTCTACTTAGCAAAGTGGAAAAGATTCAGCAATTGGAATACCAGCAAAGGGCATGATGCATCATTGCTGAACATCCCACTTATCTTGGAATATTTGGCAGATATGTTACAGAGTGGCCTCTCATATTCGTCAATAAAAATACATGCATCTGCTATTTCAGCCAGATACAACACTGATCCTCCTGTTTTTTCTCACCCCTTACTAAGGCAATTCCTCAGGGGAATCAAGAACATTAAGCCACCAAGAAAGGCCCCAGTGCCAGCCTGGGACCTCAATTTTGTCTTAGAAAAACTGACTCTACCTCCTTTTGAGCCAGCAGCTTCAGTTGACTTGCAATTTCTCTCATGGAAAACAGCCTTCCTGTTGGCAATTACCTCAGCAAGAAGGGTTTCGGAACTACAGGCCCTAATGGCAATACCACCCTTTATTATTTTCCACAGAGACAGGGTTTCATTAAGGACCAACCCTACCTTTATGCCAAAGGTGGTATCTAGGGTTTCTCTAAATCAAGCCATTCATCTGCCTGCCTTCTTCCCCAATCCTGAGAATAAGGGGGAAAGGATTTTACATACCTTGGACATTCATAGACAACTTCGATACTACCTGGACAGAACCAAGGCCAGTAGGAAGTCTGAACAGCTTTTTGTAGCTTACGCCCCTGCAGTCCAAGGAAAAGCAATTTCAAAACAGACTATTTCTAAATGGATTGGACATTGCATCAGATTCTGTTATTCCTTTCATGGAAAGACTGTTCCAGCCTATGTCAGGCCACATTCCACCAGAGCTACAGCCACCTCTACAGCATTTTTAAGAGGGGTGCCTACAAAGGACATTCTAGAAGCTGCTACATGGAGCTCCGTGCATACATTCTCAAAACACTACAATCTCCCCCTATACTCCAGATCCAGAGCAGGCTTTGCTTCGGCAGTCCTGCAGGGTTTGATTGCCACACCATCTCTTTCCTAGAGCTCTCATAAAATCATCCAAAGCAAATTTTGAGAGAAAAATAGCTAAAGACTCAAAAGACAATCATAAGGCCTTCTTTAGCTATGTTAGAAACCTGGGAGGAAACTCCCAGATATGCTCAGAACTAGTTCAAAATGATGTGAAGATTACTAATCCTACAGACATTGCCAACATACTGGCTGACAGGTTCAGTGCAAACTTCTCCCCCCCCCTCCCCCCCAAAAGGAGAGATATCTATACCAAGCGATTGCAGCCCCCCAAACATCTCCAACGCCCAAGTGAGAACTGCTCTCTCCAAAGCAAAAAACACAGCATCCATGGGACCTGATGGTGTCCCCGGCTGTGTGCTCCACGAACTCAACGAGGAATTAAACCCACAGAGGAATTAAACCCACAGCTAGGACAGCTGTTTAATCATAGTCTTACTTCTGGATACGTACCCAGGGAGTGGCGCACTGCAACTGTGGTCCCACTTCACAAAGGCGGTGCCTCCACCGACCCTGGAAATTACCGGCCCATTAGCTTGACAAGCCTTATCTGCAAAGCCATGGAGAGGATCATAATGGACCTCATAAATAAAGACATAGGGAATTTGCAGACTTTGGATCCATCCCAGTTTGGCTTTGTCAAAGGCAGATCATGCCTTCTAAACTTGGTTGACTTTTTCGAAACAGTCACCAAAGCCATTGATGAGGGAAAGGCAGTCCATACAGCCTACCTCGATCTGGCGAAGGCCTTTGATACAATACCCCACTCGGGTATCATTGAAAAACTTATCAGCTTAAATGTTAACCCATACATCACAAGATGGGTTGCAAACTGGCTGAGTGACAGAACCCACAGGGTCAGAGTTGCTGGCGCCATGTCAGACTCAAAGCCTGTCACAAGTGGTGTACCACAGGGCTCAGTCCTGGGCCCACTCTTGTTTGGCATCTACTTTTCCGAAGTACAAGCAAACACAGGAGGGTTATGGCTGACAAAGTTTGCAGATGACTGCAAACTGCAAACTGGGCGCCATAGTAGAAAACACATCTGACACAGATATCCTTCAGAAGGGTCTCACAGAAACGGATAACTGGTGCCAGAGCCATGGCCTAAAGTTAAATGCCAAAAAATGCATAGTCATACCCTTCGGGAAAAACAAGGTTACCCCTAGCTACCAAATAGGTGGCAATCCACTGAGCACAGAAGAAGTTATCAGGGACCTGGGGACCCAGGTTGATAGTAGTCTGTCATTCGACACCCATGTAGCTAAAGTAGTTAGGAAGACCTTCTACATTGCCCACCTTATCATGAAGGGATTCTCATCTAGATCAAGGGAGGTCATAGTCTCTCTATACTCATCACTCATCAGACCAATGATTGAGTACAATGCCCCATTCAGAATGTATCTGACCCGACACTTGCAGCAGCTGGAGAGGCCACAAAAGTTCCTCACCAAAAGGATAAAGGGTCTCAAACATCTGTCCTATGCTGCCCGACTGAAAGAACTCCAGCTCTATTCAGTCGCCACTTGCTCAGAGGTGACCTTTGCCTAACATACAAGGCCATGTCAAACCCAGATTTGATGAATATGCTGCACCTCAAAAATCTAGATCCATCAGAGCCACAAGGCGGAGACTTAAACCTCGACACGGCTATTAATAGGACGTGCTGGAGGGATAGATTCATCACCCAAAGACTCCCTATGCTGTGGAATAAAATCCCAGTATATGTGAGGCAGAGCACCTCGCTGGCCTTGTTCAAGAGAAATCTTGACCAATGGATGGGAGATCGCAGATATACCCCAGGGATTACCTCAGTGTCACTGCTCGACAGAGGCACAGCAAAATAATGGGTATAGTTCCCCATACTAAAGGGGTGGCGTAAGCCACAAAACTATGGGCTAAGCTTGTAAATGCCCTCGGGCAGATAGCCTAGTATGAACCTATGAACCTATGAACCATACCTCCTCCCCCAGCTAAGCTATGGTATTCTACCCACATGTTATGACTGCAGTTGCATTCTTGATGGACATAGTACAGTTTTGTACCTACCATAAATGTAGATGTCCGAGAGACATGCAACTGCAGTCGGGTTTTCCCTCCCTCCATACCCCTCTATGCTTAGGGTCCACTCCTATCCCTCTCTCTCTCTCTCTTAGCTGGGGATATCTGTTATGGTGTATTTGTTTTATTGCTCATGTATTTGTTTGGAATCCTGTTTTTGTCTTCCAATTTGATTACAACCTTCCTTGGAGGGCACCTGGCATCTGGGGCAAGAAACACTGAAGAAAATGGCGTCGGCTGATGCTTATATACTCCAGCCGCTCTGACGTCGGAGAGAAATGCGACATCAGCCGACGTCGGACCCAGACTTTGGAATCCGGCCGACTGAGGGCTGCCTGAGGCAGGACAACCCACATATTATGACTGCAGTTGCATGTCTCTCGGACATCTACATTTATGGTAGGTACAAAACTGTACTTTATGTGGTTTCGGTGATTGCGCTGTCGGTCTTCTGGCGTGTCGATTATGTCAGGTAGAACCGTAAAAAGCATCTTAAAGAGGACTCCACTTTCTTGATTCCACTGCTTTCAGTCTGCTTATTCCTTTATGCAGAATAGTGTTGAATATCTTAATAAGGTCAGCATGCACTATTGGTCCTTCAGGTAGTGCTGTTACATCTCCAGAGAATACCTCAACATTTCAAATGACAATGTTTCTACAACTTCATACTGCTCCATCACGTCTCAAAGTAGGCTTCTTTGTCATTTGGGGTAAATTCCAATTTGGCTCCCTCCATGATTTTATGCAGAATACTTGTTATTCTGATGGTTCTGATATTGTTTGGAGTTAATACCCCGTCCCTTTTTTTTGTGAATTGAGAAAACTGCAGTTTGTTACCATAGGTCAGCATTGTATCACTTGCAAATATTTTGTTTAACAAGACTTGACAGGAACTTAGCTAGATTTTGTTTGAATTTGTCTAAGAGCATTAAATGTGTTGTTGGGTCCCACAGAAGAACTTAAGGTTTTAATTTTGTTTGTGGGAGGTTTTACCCTATCTATAGCAATACAAGCAATGCTTCACCTCTTGCCTGTAGTATCCTGACATATGTATTTCTTTGCAGTTTTTTTCTGCAATATAAGTGCCTTTGTCATGTGGATGGGTGGTCCTGTGATTGTTTATTGGTAAAATGCCACATTCACAAATTTCAATTTTCATAGGTTCATAGATAAGTATTAGGCTATCTGCCCTTATGGGCCATTTTAAGCCTAGTCATTTTCCCTTTCAAAGTTGAGAATCAAATCCTGCACCTGCTGTCTGTGAGGTGAACACCTTAACCATTATACCAACCTCAAACTTTCTAATTAAAGAATACTTAACTTATTGTTATCCATTGATATCAGTCTGAGATTGTAGTCAGTTCTGAATGATTTAATAAAGTTTACGTGCAGTAATCAGTCTGCATTTTTATGTCTAGGTTATTTTTTGGACATCATATTATTCTTGTGATTCCACCAAAGATTTTTTTTTTATTTACTTGTATAGCTCACTGAGGTCTATATTCATGAATGCAGAAATCAATATTATACCATGACCCCCCCAAAACGTGCACGCTGATTGGCCAGCGTGCCCGTTGTAAATCGAGTTATACTAATGGAAAAAGGTCCGGTTGCCCGGACTTTTTTCCATTAGTATAACTCGTTTTTTTAAAACACTGTCTCGCTATGTTAAATGGGTTTAACATAGCGAGACAGTTTTAAAATAAGCAACGGAGATCTCCGTTGCTTATTTTAAAGCTGTCTCGCTATGTTAAACCCATTTAACATAGCGAGACAGTGTTTAACGGAGAAAGCAATATCTCCGTTGCTTTTTTTAGTGTTTCGCTATGCTAAATGAGTTTAACATAGCGAGACAGTTTTAAAATAAGCAACGGACATCTCCGTTGCTTATTTTAAACTGTCTCGCTATGTTAAACTCATTTAACATAGCGAACACTAAAAAAGCAACGGAGATCTTGCTTTCTCCGTTGCTTTTGCTCAACTCTGATGTACTGCGCGGGCTCGCAGTACATCAGAACTGCCGCGGATGCCAGACATCTGCGGAAGGGCAGTAAACAGGCATTATACTATGCCATTATTTAAGAAAAGTAATAGTTTCTTTTCTTAAATAATGTCATGGTATAATAGCAATAACCCACTTCTGGGTGTGGGTAATGCTAAATTTACCCACGGTTGGCTTTGTTTGGTCCCCGAGGGCGAACCACGCCAACCGTGGGTAAATTTAGCATTACCCACACCCAGGCGTGGGTTATTGCTATATTATAGAGCTTGCTTGTTTATAGTGTCTTGATCAGATTTATCTGAGTCAGTGAGAATATTGCAGTTTGTTTCCTTAATTGTATCATGTTAAGTTGTCAATCTCGCCTTCATTCTTGCTTGATGTGTTCGGAGCCGATCCTCGGCTCCGACACGGCACTTGCTAAGCTCGAGAGTCACTTTTACCATCTCAAGGCAGCCCCATATCCCATGATGCAAGGCGGTAAGTACCCAGATCTCGTTTGCCGCTTCGCTGATGAGGTCCTCCTTTTACCAGCTCCTGGTAAGTGATTTATACACTACTTCTTTGCCCCTCTTTTCAGTTTAAAGTTAATTTTAGACTTAAATTTAATAGTTGTAGACTAGTTTTGGTCCCTTTCTGACTAAAATTCCCTGTCTCCCTTAAAGTTTTTAGTCAGGCCTTCTCCCATCCCATCCCCCCCCCTTGTTAGGGTGTGTGTGTGTGTGTGTGTTTGTAAGAGAATAGTTTCTCTTTTTTGGGATTGTTATATTTCTTGGACAGGTGTTGTGTGTGTGTGTTTTTTACACCATGTCTAAGGAAAGGGTCTCAGGCTTTAAGAAGTGTGACTCGTGCTGTCAGAAGATGTCTCTGACAGACGGTCACACTTCTTGCTTATACTGCCTGGGACCTCTCCACCTGCAGGACTCCTGTGCGATTTGTCATTCTTTTAGCCAGAGAGTCCTGCAGGAAAGGAGAAATAAGCTGATTTTGAGGGGCCTACTTAAGCCGGAGGGCTCTCCGGCTAAGTCGGCTCCATCTAAGACTTCTAAGTCTTCCAAGGCCCAGGCTTCTGTGTCCAAGCCTGCGGCCTCGACTCCGACTCTTTCAGAGTCGAGATCGGCTCCGGCTGGAGCCGATTCTGGTTTGCACAAACCTTCGGCACCGATGGCTATCGGTGCCGATTCTGGTTCGGCCACTTCGGTGTCGGCTCCGATCGGTTCCGATCACCATGTGGCTCAGGCTTCGGTGTCGGCGCCGACCGGTTCCGACACCCTTACTTTTATGTTTGTATCGGCTCCGGCCGGAGCCGATGCATCGAAACTTTCTGTCGGTGCCGAAAAGTTGTCGGCTTCGACAGCTTCCATGGTTTCGTCGGCTCCGATGGTTCCTTCGAGGAAGAGATCTAGGTCCCCTTCCTTGGAGCCGATACTCTCGGCTCCAGCTTCTCCTCTCGGAACGGAGCCATCGGAGCCGATCATCCAGGTCATCCAGGCTTTCTGACCATGATTTAGAGAGAGTGGTCAGTAGATTATTAAAATCACAGGCACTGGCCCAGATGCTACATAGTCCGTCTCAACAGACGACTATTAGTCCACACCTCATTGTAGTTCCTCCTTCGACTCTACCCCAGAGTTTGGAGTTGGAGTCTTCGGGAATGGTTTCTGCTACGGCTGAGGGACAGATACCCCCTTCTGCTCCTTCAGCCTCTACTCTTATCTCCTCTTCGAGACCTTCCTTAGAGGGATTCGGTGGTCGGGCTTCCCTGGTCTCCTCCTAGGGGTGAGTGGCATCGGACCCTTGTCCGACCCCACTCTTCGCCTTGGAGCCTCGGCCTTCGTGAGCTCGGCTCCATCTGCCTCGGAGCCTTCCCTTTCGGTGGGTCCTGGAGTTCCTGGTTCTTCGGAACGGGTTCTCTCGGACCTCCCTGGGAGGGGAGCCTTCGAGGTGATGAAGAGTGTGCTGGCCACTGGACTCAGCCAGCAGTCTGTTCCCTTAGCTCCTCCCTCTATGGTGCCTGTCGATATCTCTGCCATTTCTCTTGCTCCCGGACCCAGAGATCCTCCGCCTCAGGTTTCCCCACTATGAAGAACCCCCTCTTCCGAGGATTCTCCTGATCAGTCAGGAGATCCTCCGCGAAAGAGGACCTGTAAGAGGAAACACGTAGACTCCCCTGAGTCTATCACTTCAGATACTGACTTAGATGAGTCAGAGGGATCCCCAAGATCCCCCTCTGAGGATGTCTCCTTTTCAGACATCCTAGAACTCCTTAGACAGAGGGGAAACTGGCCCACCAATAATCCCTCTGAGGATGAGTCGGTATACCTGGAGGCGTTTGGATCTCGGCCCTCCACCTCCTGGGTGTCTCCGCCTTTCGACCCCCTTATGCAGGTTATTGCTCGAAAGGCGTGGGCTGCTCCTGACTCTGTAGAGCCAGTCCCTAGGAGGCCTTCTAAATTTATTACTGCCCCGTCGGACAAGCAATTCCTCACGAAAGGTGTCCCTGCTGATGCCATGGTGGTGGCGTACCTGTCCATCCTCCTAATAAGGACTCTAGGACCATGGATAGGTATGGTAAGCGGATGTTCTCTTCAGCGACCTTTGCTATCCTTTCACTGAACTACCTATGTCACTTCACCAGACTCCAGAGGGATATCCTTAAGGAGCTAGGTGAAGTAGTACAGGATCCTACAGCTGCAGGGGCTCAAGAAAAAATTGCTTCGCAGCTAGGAACCCTTAATTCTATTGCTAACTCCTCCATGCGACTGATATATGCTGCAGATGGAGCGAGTAGGGCCGCAGGTACAGGTGTGGCTCTTAGACGCCAAGCCTGGATGCGGCTCTGTAATTTTGCAGATCCCTTTAAGGCGTCCTTCACAAACTCTCCCTTTGATGGGTCAGCTTTGTTTGGCCCTCAAGTGAAGGAAACGTTGACCAGGTGTGAGCAGGACGGCAAGACTCTTTCTGCCGTAGGGGTCCGTTTTTCCACCCCTTCTAGACCTTACCCCAAAGGGCAGAAGGGTGGCAAAATGTGGTTCCGCAAATCCCAAGGAGTCACGCCAGATTCACGTGGTCAGTTTACTCCTAGAGGCAGAGGGGATAACAATAACAGACGCCGCTCTAGAGGCAGAGTGGGTCCACAAAACCAGGGAAGCAGAGAGCCTCTCTCTGAAAAGCCCTTTCAGCATCCCTGAGATGTTGCCCAGCTGTCCATCCTTGGAGGCAGTCGGGGGAAGACTATCGCTGTACCCAGAAGCCTGGCGTTCCCTCACTCAAGACAGATGGGTACAGTTGATCATATCCGAGGGTTACAAAATTCCTTTCGAGGAAAGTCCTTTCTATCACTCAAATTCCCTTCCAGATGTACCACCCGGTCTAAGGGAAATTGCAGGGTTAGAAGTCTTAAAACTACTGCAAAAAAGAGCCATTCAGCCAGTTACAACAGATCATTCAGAGCCCGGAATCTACTCAAAGTTCTTTTTGGTCCCCAAAAAGACGGGAGACTGGAGATTGGATCTCAGCAGACTCAACAAGTCTGTGAGGAAGACAAGATTCCGAATGGTCACTCTTCAGTCAATTCTGCCCTTCTTACAGAAGGACAACTGGATGTGCTCAATAGATCTTCAGGATGCGTACTATCACATAAAAATTCACAGACGCTCCAGGAGATTTCTCCGCTTTCGGCTGGGGTCCAGTCATTTCCAGTTCAGAGCCCTGCCCTTTGGTCTCACTACAGCCCCCAGAGTGTTCACCAAATGTATGGCAGTGGTCACGGCTCACCTGAGACGTCAAGGATTCCAGGTGTTTCCGTATCTCGACGACTGGCTCCTTTCAGCCAACACCAGGCATCAGCTTCTTCAAGCCAGGGATTACACAATAAATCTTTGTTCTCAATTGGGCATCTCGATCAACTCCGAAAAATCATCCTTATTGCCCTGCCAGTCTATTACTTTCATAGGCGCAAACTTAAACACTGTTCGGATGTCAGCTACCCTTACAGATCAAAGAATCTCAGACATTCAAAGTCACGTCAGGATCATTCTAGCCAACAAGAAGGTACAGGCCAGAATGGTTCTAAAGGTGTTAGGCCTCATGGCTGCGGCCATTACCCTTCTTCCCTGGCTCGCTTCTATATGCGCCTTCTTCAATGGATGTTGTTCACTCAGTGGTCTTACCAACAACTTCCAATGCGTCACCAAATACTGGTGACACAGATTTGCAAGAATCATCTTGCTTGGTGGATCACTTCTCCCCAGATTCACCAAGGCAGACACTTTGTACCCCCATCCTCGGTAGCCACTGTCACTACGGATGCCTCCCTGATCGGGTGGGGGGCATTATCAGGGCAGGATGGTTCATGGGACGTGGCAACCTTTCGAATACCACCTGCACATAAATGTCCTAGAGATGAGAGCAGTGCTTTTAACGTTGCAAGCCCTCAACGACTTTCTTCCCATAGGGACAATTGCAGTCCACACAGACAACATGTCTGTAGTTTGGTATATCAACAAACAGGGCGGAACCAAGTCCTACCCCTTGTGTCGAGAAGCGCTCAGACTTTGGCAATGGGCGATCTCCTCTCATCGGTTTCTGGTAGCAACGCACATCCCTGGGAAAACCAACATTTTAGTGGACAGATTGAGCAGAGCTATTCTCATGCCTCACGAGTGGTCTCTCAAACAATCTATAGTGGAAGAGATTTTTCTGGAATGGGGTCGCCCATGTTGCGATCTTTTTGCTACTCCCCAAAACAGCAAATGCCCAGACTTCTTCTCTCTCTTCCCACTGCCAGACCATCCCCCCCAGAGACGCTCTGACCCAGGATTGGCCCCAGTGACTTCTTTATGCCTTTCCTCCATTTCCCCTGATCCCTCAAGTTATCCAGAAAGCAACCGTTTTGAGAGCCAAATTGATTCTCATTGCTCCTTATTGGCCTCGACAAATTTGGTTTCCGTTCCTCCATCGTCACCTTTTGGTGCAGCCGTGGCATCTGGACCCAGTGCCAGATCTTCTGATTCACCAATCCGGTCAGCTGCACCGGTCTATCCCTTCTCTCAACCTCACAGCATGGTTGCTCCACTTCCTTCCTTAGCCAGGCTTCCTATGATCTCTAACCCTGTTAGAGACATCATAGTAGCTTCCTTAAAATCCTCCACCAGGAGGATTTATACGAGCAAATGGAAACGTTTTTCTTATTGGGCTAAAGCCAAGAATATTGATCCCTTCACTGCTCCAGTTCAAGCAGTTTTTGATTTCTTAGCGGAGATTTTTCACGCGGGCTCCTCTTCTTCCACAGTTAGAGTTCAGTTGGCTGCTATCTCGAACTTTCATGTCGGGTTCGCAGATCACAACATTATGTCCCACAGGCTTTGTAGAGCCTTCTTGAAAGGAATTTTCCTCCTGAAGCCTCCAGTCAGGAGTCCTCCTCCTCAATGGGACCTAAATTTAGTGCTGACATCCTTGATTCTTTCCCCCTTCGAGCCAGCTGTTTCTTGTTCCCTGAAATTTCTTTCATGGAAAACTTTATTCCTGGTTGCTAATTACATCGGCTAGGAGGGTCTCTGAACTTCATGCTCTATCTGTTCGCCCCCCCTATTTGGTCTTCCACAAAGACAGAGTATCATTGAGAACTAATCCGACCTTTTTGCCTAAGGTCGCCTCAAAGACTAATTTGAATCAAGCCATTGATCTCCTGTATTTTTCCAAACTATTCAAACAGATCGAACAAAATTACATTATCTTGATGTCCACCGCCAACTCAGATATTACTTGGACAGAACAAAACAATTCAGGAAATCCGATCAACTCTTTGTTTCCTATGCTGATAACAAGAAAGGCCTTCCTGTCTCAAAAGTGACCTTATCTAGATGGCTTTCTTCTGTCATCGCTGAAATTTATCGGCTCAGGGGAAAACAGCTGTGCTTGAAACCTAAAGCACATTCAACCAGAAGCTTAGCTACTTCTACAGCCTTTCAAGCTAGACTTCCTTTAGACACTATTTGTGCAGCGGCCACTTGGGCCACTCCTCATACTTTTGTTTCCCATTACAAATTGGATTTGGCCTCCAGGGACAGAGCCAGTTTTGGCTCTACCGTTCTCAAGAGTCTGTTCCATTGAGCCACCCAGGATAGAGGTGCTAGGGACGTGGTCTCATCAAGCAAGAATGAAGGCGAGATTGACAACTTAACATTGAGAAGTTATGTACCTACCATAACGTTCCATGTTAGTTGTCTTCTCTCGCCTTCTTTCTTGCGACCCTCCCTCCTTCCCCCAGGCCTGGACAGACCTTTCTCTACAAGGAATTACACTTCTGAAGACCGTACAGAGCTGGTCCTTCTACCATACTGCAGGTTTTTCTCCTCTTCTTTTTTCCTTTGGGAAGTTATTATGCTAGGTGCTATTGCCCTTTTGTCATCAAACGAGATCTGGGTACTTACCGCCTTGCATCATGGGATATGGGGCTGCCTCGAGCTGGTAAAAGTGACTCTCGAGCTTAGCAAGTGCCGAGTCGGAGCCGAGGATCGGCTCCGAACCCATCAAGCAAGAAAGAAGGCGAGAGAAGACAACTAACATGGAACGTTATGGTAGGTACATAACTTCTCATTTTACTATATCGCAGTTTTCATTGGTAAAACCTAGGAAGGCTAATTTATTTATTGATTGAATTTGATTTTACTTTGTAATGTGGTTAATTACAGAGTAGATAAGCATGGATAGGAAGTAAAAAAGATTCCAGGTTTGTCAGTATAATCTCTGAGATTTTGCCACATATTTGGATTTTGCACTGTTCATTTCAGTGAGTATTACATATGTGAATATTTGGACATATTTGTTTGAAAATATTAGGCATGTTTGAAAAATCAGTCCAAAATAAAATGCATATTCATTACTGGATTAAACACATAACATTCAAAAACAAACTTGCGCACAAATAAAAATCTTCCTCAAGTTTTAAACTGGTGGGTCCAGCCTGCATCATGTATTCTGTAAAATCCTGTACTGTAAAATTATTTGCACCTGGGATCAGTTCCTTGTCTTTAACAGTCAACTGATGGTAGCTGTCTCATTTTTGACAGTAATATCTTCTGTATTGCAATTTATTATTATGCTCACCCAATCTAGGTTTACGTGAAAACAAACTGTTTTGGTTTGTGATTGACTGTGCAACAGCTTGGTATATAAAGATATATTTGTATTTGTATGTTATTTTTACTTCTGTTTTTCACTGTTTGTAGGAATAAATGGATTGCTTCTAGCCCTGATGATTTATTTTGATTTATAGTTTGTTGTTTTTAACTCTGATTTTCACTGTTTGTTAGAAAACAATAGATTTTAGACAAGCAAACCCTAGCCATCCCAAGGGGCCTAATCAGCTAAAATCGCATTGACTGTAGAAAGGACAATCTAGAGCTTATCTCAAACAATCCTGTTTTGATTTGTACTTTTTTTTATCTTTAAAGCTATAATGAGATGCAACAGCAAGTGATAAAGAATAAAGGAAACACAGCATTTGTGTGACCAGCACAACTGGTAGAGTAGGTCAGAGTAATGACTTTGATGTACTTATTTTAATATTTAGTTGCTTTTTTGTGTGATTTTTTTCATAGAAATTGACCTCAAATTTCTCTGAATTCTGTGGTAACTGCTTTTGATTATTATTTTCATTTAGAATTCTTTGTTTTTAGCTGAAAATTAATTTATTAAGTAAGCATGCCATTGATGATATGCTAAAGCACAGTATCGTGTACTAAATGCTATGTATATTTAAAGGTAACACCTGATAACACTAGTGACTTGTGCTATTCATGTCAAAGTTTGGATGATTTGCATCCCATTAGTAGTAGTAAATCTAGACTCTCTTATGATTGCTGTTGTGCAATTGGCACTGCATGGAAACCTGTTGTTTACATATATTAATACTAGGCTGATGAGATGACCAGTATTGGGCAAAGTGCAAATAGAACACATTTAGGAAAGGAAGTGTCTGTTGTCAGTAAAGATCACTCAGCCCCAGTTAAACATGATACTACTGATGACATATTTGGAATTCAGGATGCAAGTATTCAGCAATCTGAAGATTCAGAGCTTGTAGAAGAACGGGTTCCCTTCAGAATCTCAAACTACTGAAATCCCGAATTTCAGTATCCTAAGACCAGAAGGACGAAAGTGCAGAATACAGAAACCCCAGAAGTGCGAAATTCAAAATCCCAAAGTTCAGAGATTTTGAATTAGCAGTTCTGGTATTGCAGTGTGTGAGTGGGTGTTGGAGATGTTGGTAAGTGTTTGTGTTTTATGGGTTTTGGGTAGGGTTTTAGCGTGTGTCTGTGTGTTTTGTTAGTGTGATGTGTGTATGCGAGAGGAATGTAGCTTGTGTGGTGGTGTTTTTGTGTGTTTGTCTGAATAGTGCGACCTCGGAGTTGGTATATTTAAGTAGGGGGGTGTGTGGGGTGCAGGGGTAGGTGTTTGTGTATGTGCTGGGAGGTGTATGTTTGTGTTTGCGGTATGTTTAGTGTAGAAGTTGAGATT
Source organism: Protopterus annectens (assembly GCF_019279795.1). Taxonomy (NCBI): domain Eukaryota; kingdom Metazoa; phylum Chordata; order Ceratodontiformes; family Protopteridae; genus Protopterus; species Protopterus annectens. The sequence continues at coordinate 425,625,767 of NC_056733.1, read as the reverse complement.
TTAAATTTCGCGCTTCTGGGGTTTCGGGTTTAAGGATTTTCGGCTTCATGGTCTCGAGATACTGAAATTCGGGATTTCAGTATTTCGAGATCATGAAGTGAATCCAGAAAAACATACATAAAGAAAGGAAGTTTACAACAAATAAGGAAGAAAAAAGAAATTGTCTATAATGCAAAGAGAATTTATACTAAATAGGCGACTGTTTTGCTATGTAAAACATAGATTACAGGGAATGATAGCATTGTTCAGTCAGAAAACATTCAGTCTATAGAAAATGCATATTTTTTAATCCAACAGGGAAGGTACAGAAAAAAGGGGCTGGTAAAAAGGAAGAAATCAAAACTAAAACTGTAAGGATTGACGAACATTACAGTATGAAAAAGAGGAAAAAAAGACTGAAGTTGACAACATGGCTCAAGCTGTGGAAGCACAAAGACAGCTGGATGAGAACGCTATGCTTGCAAATGTAAGTAATTAAAACAGTGGATTAATAAGACTAATGCTGATGAAGATCATTCCTTTATAACAACAGACAGAGCGGATATTACTGAATTAGAAGTTGGAGATTCTTCAAATCAAGTCAGATATTATGTACTTGTAATTGTAGATTAATTTATTAGAGGAATTGATAGCTGCATTTGCAGGGAAGATAAATGAATATTGAAGAGTGTTACGCTTGCCAGGAGAAAAAATACAGATGTGCGAAAGGCCTTAAAATGCTTTAATGTAAGGAAGTATGGAGATGTTTTCAGTCATTTTGGTAGAAATTATCTCATCTGTAAGGACTCTGCGACTGTTAGTAAGGAGCTTGCATCCCTCTTAAATAGCATAACTTATACAGGTATTAATGTATTTTTCACAAAAACATAAAGAAGAGTCAGGTCAGAGTGAATGAAAATATTTTTGGGTCAATACCTACATTAGAAAAATGCCATATTTTAAATTGAAATATGTAGAGCATCCGAGCCTAATTTTGGGCACATTTGTTGAGACAAGGTGATGTGCACTTGTCATTCATGAGAAAGTTTTTGCAGCAGATGTAGTGCAGTATTTGACTAACACCAGACACAAGTTTTGCTAGATCAGAAATTTAACAGTTCACAGATAGCAACATTTGATACATCTCTGATGGTTGATAATGCTGGGAGCATGAGTAATAAAGTTTTTTTATTATTGGAGAATTTGCTCTCCCGCAAGATTGATCCTGTTTGTGAAACATGGTTAAAGAACAATGACTGGAAGCCAGTTTTGTCAGTGTCTAAATGTTTTTACTGGGACAAAGATCCCAACAAAAAAATCAGATGGAGGTATTATAATAGAGACTAAAGACAAGACATTTGAGTGTGATTATTAATGTTCAGTGATAACCCCAATTCTGTAGATTGTGTAACTGTGACGGTAAAGACAACCCTGAATCCTATAACAGTTGTTGGCGTGTATAATCCACCAGTCAAGTGGTGATGACCTAGAAGATTTCAAACATTTCTTGCATGAAACACAGGAGGGAAAATAATAATGGCTGTGGGCTTAACCAGAAACAGACTGGATTAATATTGAATCAGTAATATTAGTATGGAACAACAATTGCTTCAGATTATAAAAAACCCTACCAGAGAACAGAACATACTAGACATTGTTTGTGTTCCTAAGGAAATGACTGCTACTTCATGTCAAGTTTTACCAACACTTTAAATTGCTGCTAGATAATTCTGGAAAACTGAAATATGAACCAGTGCACAGATCATCAGTAACAGACTATACGGGAGCAGATCTGTCACTATGTAAAACTAATTGGAATGCTGTGTTCTTTGGAAAATGCATAAGAAATGTGGCAAGTTTAGAAAGAGAAATTGTTTGAATGCAAAAAATAAAAAAGTGTTTACAGGCTCTAGGCAAACAAGGTCAGGAAGATATATTTCCATAAGAGCTAGATATTTGATTAAGGAGATAGAGAAAAAATATAAGAAATGAAAAAGATATTGGATTATAACTTTGAAAACTGAATTAAACAAGATGGTCAGACAAATTAAACAGTAATGAGAGACAAGATCAAGAAAAAATTGAAGCAAATGTATACAAAGATATTGAGAATAATAAGAAACAATTTTATAGATCAGATGTGGCAGAAGTAGAGACGTAGAACATGATAAACTGTGTATAGATTCTAAAATGTATTCTCAAATACAACAGGTAAATAAATTTACAAAATCTTATGCAAAGTAGTTTGGCTTTACAAAGGGGGTGATAACTTGTCATACTAGCATCCAGGTAACTTCAGACACTGAAATTAAGATTATGTTGAAAAAGAGCTATGCATACAGGACCGAAACAAAGCACAGGGAGAAGATGCAATTAGTAATAATGACCTGAGAACACTTCAGCATGAGCTTACACTGTCATTGCACCCGTTATTCACTAATTGAAGTACTGGGAGATTCCGTAAGATTGGAGATGTGCCCTTATAGGTTCATAGATAAGTGCTAGGCTAGCTGCCCTTATAAGCCATTTGAAGCCTAGTCAGTTTCCCTTTTTGCACTTGAAATAACTTATCCCATTTTGTTATAGATTGGCCTTACCCATCCCATGATCAATAATTATATATTATCCCTAATGAGAATAACTGGGATTATACCATAGATAATTTGAGTGGACCCATGCATGGGATAAAGCCTTTAGGAACTGCATTTGTCCATTAGTAGTGCAGAGAGCAGTGCTGGAGTAAATTTTCTGTTTCCCATCCATAGTTTGAATTGCAGTTGAAAATGGACAGGGATGAATTTTGTTTTCTGTGGATGGGAGTCTGTTCCATAGCAGCAGTATCCCCAGTAAAATATACTTGTCCCCTCCAAACCAGTGTTTGTTGTAGAAGAGGTTTAGATCCCTAGACAGAGTATTTCTTATGCCATTTGAGTTGATGTGCAGTAAATCCATCAGTAATTGGTCGGAGGAGGTCTTGTATGCCATACATGTAGGACATGTTGTTTAGGCCTACTGCTTTTTAGTAAAGTATCTCTGGGCGTTCTAGTTGTTGCATGTGTCTGGACAAATACATGCCAAAGGAGACATTATATTCAATGATTGGCCTAATGACAGCTGTGTAAAGGGAGACAATGACATCCCTAGATCTGGACATAATCCCTTTGATTATAAGCTGTGAAATATAGAAGGACTTTCTTACAACAATTGATGCACATTGGTCAAAACTTAGGTCACTTTCCCAGTTTTGGGTCAACTCTTAGGGGCATATTGTTAACGTGGTAATTTCCTGAGTAGATGAATTCCTAAAGGGCACAATAAGGCGTTTTTGGCATTTAATTTCAGCCTGTGATTTTGACACCAATTATTTATTTGATCCTGCAGGATGTCTAAATCATTTGGGGATTCAATGACTGTTCCTAGCTTGCAGTCATCTGCAGATATAGCCAGACAGAGGCATTTGGTATTGGCTTTTACTTCAGAAAAGTAGATGCCAAACAGGAGAAGTCCCAGCACAGAACCCTGAGAGACTCCACTGGTGACTGGTCTCTTTGGAGTGATAACTTCCAATATTTTGATTATCTGTGTCCTATCTGTGAGCCAGTTGGCATTCCAGCAAGTAATATATAGGTGTTTATTCTTAGTTTATTTAGTTTTTCTACTATGCCTGAGTGGGGAATTGTCAAAAGCTTTGACCAGGTTCTTAATCCACTACTTTGGTGACCTTTTCAAAAATATCCCCCAGGTTGAGTAAGCATGGCCTACCCTTGACAAATCCACACTGAGATGGGTCAGGTGTTTGGAGGTTCCCCACGCCCTCCTGATTGATTCATTCTACAAAAAAGTCTTTCCAAGGCTTTGTATATGAAGCCAGTCAGACGCTTGGGTCTGTGGAGGGTCCCCTGTTATTCAGGGAAATTAACTACAGCTGTTGAGCATTTGCTTGTTACAAAACCTGTATGGAGGCTGAGATTGAACAGTGTGTGGCTAAATTCTGCTTCATGCGATTTAAGATGCATCCGGGGATATTGTCAGGATCCAGTGATGCAGTATTTTTAGCTTTTGAAGCACACAACTTGGTCTTGTGTGATAGCTGGAGGTGATCCAGTTTCAGGTATATCTTAGGAGGGGAGAGAGTTGTGAAGTTATAAATTTATCAGCCAGTAAGCCAGATCATCAGACTCTCTGTGTAGGTAACATTGTTCACGATCAGCACAGTACATCGCTGCATTGTGCTTTTAAGATTACAAGCATGACTAAAAAAATGCCTCGTGACAGTCTTTGGCTTGGTAGCTGTTTTACCCTCAAACGTGGTTTTGTTGGATTTTATTAAGCTCCTGAGTAGTTTATTTCAGTAGCAAGGGCTCTAACATTGTGAAATAACTCTTCTTACTAAAATTATTTTCCTTTTATTGTAAAGTTTGTTAATATTATGGTTCCACCATGTGGGTTTATTTCTTGGGAGCTGTGTGCCGCTGTTTGCATGCTGATATAATGCGCTAGTGTACATTTCTGCGTATTCAGTGGAGTTAGCTGAGTTTGGTGGGGATTTGAAGCTTGTCAATGTGTCACTTTAGGGGTATGTGTTTTGTCTTGAAAAAAATTCTAACGGTACCTTGGGTGGAAGGATCTCTGCTTTCAGTTTTATTTTGAAGGAGACTTTATGATTTATTTGTTAAACCTATCTTTAAGGAAAAGTGGACTAGGACAAACTCAGTCATACAGACCCGTAAGTTTACTTTCATGTTGTATAAAAAAATAATGGAGGAGGTTATTTTGGATAGATTATTGTCAGAAAAAAAATGGGACTTGAAACCATATAGCAGCATGCATATGTCAAAAGTAGATCTATAGCCACCTGTAGCACACTGTGATATCCAAAAATGAAAAAGTGTGCCATGATGCATATAGACTAAATTTCATCATTCGATAGTGTCATACATAAAACACTGATCAGTAAATTAAAACAACTAGGTATTTATGTAATCTTGATAAGATGGATCAATGCACAGCTTGCAAATAGGACATGGTGAGCATCATACAGCAACTGGACAGGTGAAATTCTAGTTTACTGTCAGGGTGTCCCACAAAGCTTTGTTCTAGGCCCATACTTGTTTAGGTTGTATTTTTCAGATCTATCTTTTTCATTTGAGGTGTTCTACAGCCTGCATGCAGATGAACTGAAATTGGGTAACCTTATTACATGTGTTACAGATAGGGCATGTCTGCAAAAGAAATTGACTTATTTGACCATTTGGACACAGGAGAATAATATGCTCATACATGCATCAAAAGCCAAGTAGATGAGATTTGGAAGACAGATTGAAAGGGGGATATTTAATACAACACAGTGATTGAAACTGTAGATTCATTTTCGTACATAAGTAAATCCAACTTTGAGTTTTTCTTATCATATCTACCAGTTGCTTAAGGATAGTTATAGAACTATAGGCTGTATGAACAGTTTTATAAAGTATAGCAATTTAGCAGTGATTAAATTATTGTTGATGACATTACACCCAAATGTGAGTATTGAATAACAGTATGGAAACCTTATAAGAAAACAAGTGTGAGTAAATTGAAAATGGTATAACAGAAATGTACCAGGGTTATCCATGGATATGAAAATTTAAGCTAGTGTGAAAGGCTAAAATATGGGCATTAAAGAGGAGACCTTATTCAGGTCTACAGGGCATTTAGACACCTACCTCTGGGAAAATTTGAAGTTATCTAAAAGTAGTACAGAATCCTCAGACAACCTATGTTGAAGATTATGTAGGAGTGAGAGTTATACAAATTGGCTGTCTGAGAGAGTAGCTGATGAATGGAATAATCTACCAAATGCATTTAAGCAAGTGCTAGTTTAGATGTTTTTAAGAACAACTTGGACACTTATGAGATTAATTGTTTTGGTATATTGGCAAGCTAGATGGGTGTTATTGCCCATGCCCAAAGTTTTTTTTATGTATGTACTACCTCAAGAACTTGAAAGTGGAATTTGTGCAAATCCCATTTAACTTGTACATGCCTGTAATCAAGCACAGGTTTTGGTGTTCTTCTGAATATTCTTTATTTTCATAATCCTCATTTTGAATGACTGCTTTGTTGGGTGCACAGTACATGAAGTAGTCATTCACACTATGGTAATACATCACCAGTTCAGGTTCTTCCTTAAGGGAATGGACTTGCCAAGCAGACCTTTACTGAGTGATTTGCGTACAGCATTATCTTTTGCCATCTGATGTCAAGTCACCCATTAGAAAATGACCTCAAGGGCCACTCAACTATTGACTTGGCTCCTTCCACTTCCTGTTTCATCAATGTCTTTAGTGAAGATTTTTATGCCATGGCAACTTGTTAATGATTTCACATCTTCATCAAGCATTATTCTTGGTCCATGACCCTGAATTTGTGTCTTCTTTGTTACAAGTTTAGTATTTGAAGGCTTGGATTTTTAAGCTTTTTTCGGTTAACTGTTTAAAAAAAAAACATTAGACGTTTTTACTCCTTGGTTGTGCTCATTTTTAAACATACACGGAAGGGGTCCTTGAGCATATATATCATAGAAACATTCTTACCATATCATTTAATCTTGTGTGGGAACCTGCATCTGTTGGTTGTAGGTACGCTTCTACTCTGTCTTTGCAGTAAGATGTCTGAAGTGACGCCTTCTAAGTATCCTTATGTCCATGAAGTGACAAGCCTAAACCCATACTGTGACTCTTCTGCTTCTACTAATGAGAAAAGTATTACAGCATGAAGCATTGATGTATGTATCAACAATTCAAACTGAGCATTCATAGATACTGGATAGAGAAACAGCTTACCTCGCTGTCACGAGGTTGGCAACATTTGATCTCTCAAAATACTTGGTAAGAGGGTCTCCTGAACTGTCCTTAGTGTCTGACAAAGCAGAATTTAGAGGTCTAAGAAATCGTCAGTAGGCTTTGGTCAGGCACTTCTAGATGTTGGTCCATGTCTGAATTGCCCTCCATTTCTCAGGTTTGATGAGCTTATTGATTGAAGGCTTTGACCCATCTTCTTTTGTGGGTGGCCAAAGGCCTGAATGTGATGCACCTCAGGTTTGCACATTGTGGATGCATCATATTATGTAGGGATAGCCCATTCCCAGTTGTTTGCCCACAGTTCACTCCAAACCAGTCTGAGCTGAAGGAATAGCCTCTCAAGTCGGCTGTCCATAGTTTAGTGGTCATACTGAGGGCTGGTGTCTCCTTTTAAGTCTTCCTTTGGGCCCAGCAGGATCTGATGGCCCAGCTGGAAGAGGACCCACTGAATAATTCTGTTCTGGAGTTGGTGGTTCACCCTGTGAAGATTGGGTGAAGATAGATTAAGGCTGCCAGCCTAGCCAGATAGAATTTTGGAGATAATTCTGTCATCTGTAACTATTAATGTCAACCACAGGCTTTGTTGTCTTAAATGGTAAAAATAGTGTTACATGTGGAAATGGAAAAATGTGATAACAGTGCACTCTACTGACCAAGTAAAGCATGTTGTGACCCTTTGATGTTAAAACTCTGAGTCAGCAATTCTAGAGTGGGGCATCCTGCCTGTTGTCTTAAGGCCAGAGTTAATGGCCAGAATTTGCGTGCATAAATGTCCTTTATTGCTCTGGTTTCTGCCCAGAGGTGAGGAATGTAAATGTAGATCTGAAGTAGTTAATTTCATTGTATCTGCAACCTGTGGGTATTCGGATCTGTATCGGATCCGAGCCGGCAACTTTTTTCCTAGCATCTGCTCCAAGTTCCGAGCTCCTCCCCCTACCCATAATGCAATACCATCTCCTACCTTCCCTCAGATCTCGTTTGCCGTGCCAGTAGTGTGCATCATGGTCTCCTTCACTCTGAGCTCAGGGATAGTAAGTTTTATTAATACTTAAACAATTCAGACACACAAGAGACTATTTCCCTTCCTCCCCCTTTAGTATATCGCTTGTTCGTCGGTTAACCAAAAAAAAAAAAAAGTTTTTGTTAAACTCGATAGAGTAGTTGTCAGGCCTGCGCTTCCTCTACCTGTGTTTGTGTGCGGTGTTTTCTAGTAGGTAGTGTTTTTTATTTATTTATTTTTTTTTTTTTGTTTGTGCAGGACCATGGCTGATCAGCCAAAATTTGTGTTCAAGAAATGCACAGTGTGGCCATAAGCTCTCCCCGGCTGATGGTCACACTCTGTGTGTTATTTGCTTGGGAGTAGCACATTTGTCCACACAATGTGCTATTTACACCAGGTTCAGTCTTAGGACCCTCAGGGATCAGAAGGCCAAATTAGTAGCTAAAGGCCTTCTCCCCGCATCCATGCTGGAATCTGCCACGGCCTCGGTACCTAGCGCTCAACCTTCCACCCAGACATGGACTCAAACTCCCTCTTCTGGTGCTGGGCCAAGTAAAGAAAAATCTACAGTCAGTATGCCTGACAAGGAAAAGGACAGAGAAAGGCGCAAAGAGGATAGGGACAAGAGAAAGGACAGACCTCATAAGAGATCCCCGGACAGGGAGCTCTTTCTTAGTCCCCCTTCTAAGGCCATCAGGCCAGTTTCTCCACGGCTCCGGTCTCATCATTTCTCACCGGAGCCGTTGGACCATTCGGATCTGAGGCCTTCCTCCCCATCATTGCACAGACCGTCCAGATCCGAGTTGGTGGCCTCTTCGTGATCGGCTCGGAGCTTATCGGACTTGGACATGGACAGGATGATGAGATTTATTCAGACCCAAATACAGATGGGAGTCTTGCCAGGCCCCTCTCCCTCTGGAGGGAGGACCTCCATGCCTTTTTTCCACCACATCTCTCCTTCCCCGATCCATGCTTCGGCTCCGGGGCTCTTGGATCAGAGGATTTTCGGAGCTGGTAGCGCGGTGCTGACGGTTCCTCCAACTTCGACTCCGGTTATTACCTTGAGTTCCTTGGATCCGACTAGTTCGGATCTGAGTGACTCTGAGCCGTGGACAGGGAGTCGGACAGGAGGGAATGGATTCTTCGGCTCTGCCCTTTTTGGATCTGACCCGTTTCCTCGGACCTCAAGCTACCCTTTCTTCGGCTCCGGTCCCCGCTTCGGATCTGGGAAGGCGCCAAGGAGGTCCGCTCTCCTTCGGCCTTCGAAGTGGTGGAGAGGGTTCTCTCCCAGGGATTGAGACCCCAGCCCATCCCCTCGGATTCCACCCAGACACCCCTGAATTTGGTGACGACTCCCTTCATCCTGTCTCAGGGACAGCCCATGCCAGAGGAACCCCAGGCTAATTTCTCTGAGGGAACCCCCTGCGGCTTACGAATCCTCTTCTGAGAGTCCCACTGAAGAGGGTCACCGTAAGGGCAAGTGCAAAAGGAGGCACTTGGATTTCCCCTAGTCCCTCACTATGGACACTGACTTAGATGAAGGAGAAGGTTCCCTCCAGGTCACCTCCCAAAGACATTTCCTTCGGAGAAATCATGGAGATCCTCCGCCAGAGGGGAGGTTGGTCAGCCCCAAAACCTTCTGGGGATGAGTCAGTGTTCCTGGAGGCCTTTGGCACGGACCCATCTACTTCCTGGGTGTCCCCGCCAGCGGACCCCTTGGTGGACCTTATCACCACACGGGCGTGGAAAGAGCCTGACACTGTAGAGCCCATCCCCAAACGACCTGACAGAATTTTATCTCCCCCTTCTGACAGTCAACCTTGGTCCAAAGGAGCCCCAGTTGTCACTATGTTGGTCGCAGTAGCCACCAAGAAGGAACTAGCACAGGAGAGTTCCTCAGTCCACCCTCCAGACAAGGAGTCCAGGTCGGTAGATAGATTTGGGAAGCACGTCTGTTCCTCAGCGACCTTTTCAATCCGTGCGCTGAACTATTTGGCACGTGATCCGGCTTCAGCGAGACCTTGCATCGGAATTCGCTGAGTCGCCCCAGAGTCTTTATTGTCGCAGGACAAACAGTTGTTCTCTGCAAAAATGTCTACTCTGAAGTCAGTCTCAAACACATCCATGTGGCTCCTTTCCCATGCCATGGAAGGAACAGCTAGGGCGGCTGGGACAGGCATTGCCATGAGGCGTCATGCCTGACTCAGTTTGTGTCAGTTCACGGACCCTTTCAAGGCATCATTTATTAACACTCCCTGCAATGGTACTTACCTTTTTGGGAAAACACTACGTGACACACTTGTCCAGAGCGAAAAGGACAAGAAGACTTTGTCTGCCGTCGGGATCTGCTTTTCTAACCCTCAGCGGTCCTTCTCTAGGAATCAAAGAGGGCAGAAGAAGATGTGGTTCGGAAAATCTCAGTTTTCCCAGGTTTCTCAGGACAACTGTTTCCCCAGAGGCAGAGGGGGGCAGGATCGATCGACACCGACCCAGAGGTAGAGGGGGGATCCCAGGCATTTTGGGTCTAGAGAACCTTTTTCTGATAGACCCGGTCAGCAGCCCTGAGGGGTTGCCCGGCTGTCCTACTCTGTAGGCAGTCGGGGGAAGATTGTCCTTACACCCAGCGGCATGGGAGTCCATTACGACAGATCGCTGGGTGTTACAGATTATATCCAGAGGTTACACTGTCCCATTTGTTGCCCCTCCAAATATTCCAAACCACCTCCCGGATGTTCCACCCACTCACAGGGAGGCCACAGCTCTAGAGGTTTCAAAGCTGCTTCTCAAATGAGGCATCGAACAGGTTCCCCTCGATCAGTCCGGATCAGGCGTCTACTCAAGGTTTTTTTAGTGCCAAAAAAGACGGGGGACCTCAGGCCCATTATAGACCTGTCAACATTGAACCTATCTGTAGCCAAACAGAAATTCCGGATGGTCACTCTACAGTCCCTTCTACCTGATCTCAGAGAGTGCGACTGGATGTGCTCGTTAGACCTCCAGGATGCTTATTACCACATCAAGATCCACAGAAGCTCCAGGAGGTTTCTGCACTTCCAGCTGGGAGCCAGTCATTTTCTGTTCAGAGCCCTACCCTTCGGTCTCACCACAGACCCCAGGGTATTCACCAAGGTAATGGCAGTTGTAGTGGCTCACCTGAGGCTTCAGGGTATTCATGTGTTCCTTACCTGGATGACTGTCTCTTCGCTGCGCCCATCAAGCATCACCTTTGTCTGGCATAAGATTACTTCATTCGGTTGGCAGATCTACTAGGAGTTAGTCAATGTTCAGAAATCCCATTTGCAACCAGTACAAGTTCTAGATTTCATTGGGGCACGGCTAGACACTTTGCAGATGAAGGTATTCTTAACTCCAGACAGGATCTTACACCTCAGTTGCCACATAGCTCAGATAGCGAACTTCAAGTCTCCAAAGGCAAGCGAGGTTCTCCGGGCACTGGGCTCCATGGCTGCCTCCATATCGATTCTCCCTTGTGCGCACCTTCATATGCGGGTTCTTCAATGGACTCTGGCTGTTCAGTGGTCTTGGCAAGACCTGTCCATGGAATTTCCGATCAGGATCAGTCACATCTGCAGGACGTCCCTTCTTTGGTGGTTAAATTCACCGGAGATATCAGAAGGACGCCCTTTGCGTCATCTCCAATCCAAGCCACATTGACCACGGATGCCTCCCAACTTGGGTGGGGGGAACACTGTTTGGGAAGGACAGTCCAAGGCACGTGGTCACAGTCAGAGACCAAGTTGCATATAAATGTTCTAGAGATGAAGGCAGTGCTTTTAGCATTGGAAGCCTTTCACACTGTCCTTCCTCTCGGATTGATTGCAATTCAGTCAGACAACATGTCTGTTGTCTAGTATATCAACAAGCAAGGGGGAACCAGATCCTACCCCCTATGTCGCGAGGCCATGAGAGCGTGGGAATGGGTGATCTCCACCAGTCGGTTTCTGATAGCAATGCACATCCCGGGGTGCACCAACATTTTAGCGGACAGATTCAGTCGGGCTATTCTGATGCCTTACGAGTGGTCCCTGAAACAGTCAGTAGCGGAGGAGATCTTCCATGCATGAGGTCAGCCTTGCTGTGATCTCCTCGCATCTCTGTCCAACGTGAAATGCAGCGAGTTCTTTGCTCTGATTCCCTCACCAGGGGAAGTCCCCAGAGGCGCTCTAGTCTATGCTTGGCCCCCTGGGCTTCTGTATGCTTATCCACCATTGCCACTCATTCTGAAGTTTCTTCAGAAAGCTTGCTAGCTGCGGTGCAAAGTTATCCCCATTGTCCCATTCTGGTCTCATCAGGTTTGGTTCCCATTCCTTTGGTCTCATCTCTTAGCTCCTCCGTGGGTTCTGGATCCCTGCCCGGATCTAATCTCCCATCCATCAGGGGGCCGTCCACCCGACTTGGGCAGCCTCAAGCTGAGAGCTTGGTTGCTTCAGTTCCATTGATTGCCAGGACTCCCAGTCTTTCATCCCCGGTAAAATCCATTCTGGTGGCTTCTCTTAAAGATTCCACTAGGAAACTTTATCGCAGTAAATGGAAGCGTTTTTCCATTTGAGCCTCACTGAGAAAACTAGATCCCTTTACAGCCCCTGTTCCAGCGGTGTTGGATTTCGTCTGGCATTTTGCAGCAAGGAGCTAGCTCTTCCACAGTGAAAGTACAATTGGCAGCCATTTCTAATTTTCATGTTGGTGAAGACCATCTTGCCTTAGCCTCCTCTAGGCTCTGTAAGGACTTCCTTAAAGGCACTTTTCTATTGCATCCTCCTGTCAAGGATTCAGTGTCCCTGTGGGATCTTAATTTGTCTTACAGGCATTGGTGGCGCCACCATTTGAACCTGCAGCTTTGGTGGATTTAAAATTTTTATCCTGGAAGACAGCTTTCCTAGTCACCATTACATCTGCTAGGAGGGTTTCTCAGCTTCAAGGTCTTCCTTATTTGGTCTTCCATAAGGATGGGGTCTCTCTCCGTACTAATCCTTCCTTCTTACCCAAAGTGGCATCTGAAGCAAACATAAACCAGTCCATTAATCTGCCTGTTTTCTTCCCTAACTTCCAAAATAAAGGTGAATGCAAACTTCATTTGTTAGATGTTCATAGACAACTTCACTTCTGTCTTCATAGAACAAAATCATTCCGCAAGACTGACCAGTTGTTTGTTTCCTTTTCCAAAGCCTTTCTGGGAAAAGCTATTTCTAAAGTTTCTTTGGCTTGATGGATCACTCTTTGCATTTCGCATGCCTACAAAGCAAAAGGTTGATCTCCTCCTGGTATTGTTAAAGCTCACTCTACCAGGTCCATGGCGACTTTTGCTGCCTTTTGGTCTAGGGTTCCTTTGGATGACATTTGTGCAGCAGCGATCTGGGCCAATTCACATACCTTCATTTCCCATTACAAATTAGATCTGATTTCTAGGGGTAGAACATCCTTTGTCTCTGCGGCACTCAGGAATATCCTTTCATAAGAGCCTCCCAGGATTGGAGTAGCTGGGGACTCTGTCCCACAGGTTGCAGATAAAATTAAGTTAACTACTTCAGATAAACTTGTTTCAAGTCTAACTGAACCTCAATTATAAACCATCTACTGTATTTCTGTCAACTATTACTATATATAATATTGATTGTCTGTGCCTTTGCTTGGAGCTTTTCTCCCCGGGCCTCTACTGAAAATGGACATATATCCAGCTAGACTAGCCCGGTCAACAAATGTAAAATAAATAAAAAATACTCACCATAACGTTCCATCTGAGTAGTTATACTTCATTTTTCTGCAACCTTCCCTCCCTCCGTCCCCCGGACCTTGTCCTGTTTTACAGGTTTTGGTTCATTGGGCTGAGTTGCTTATGTAATTAGTTGCAGCAAACTCGATCTGAGGGAAGGTAGGAAATGATAGTGCATTATGGGTAGGGGAGGAGCTCAGAGCTTGGAGCAGATGCTAGAAAAAAAGTTGCCGGCTCAGATCCAATACGGATCCGAATACCCATAGGTTGCAGAAAAATGAAGTATAACTACTCAGATGGAACGTTATGGTGAGTACATAACTTCTTTTTTCTGTTAGCCTGGGAACCCAGGGAAGTGTGAAGAATGATGTAATGGGAACCCAGGGAAGTGTGAAGAATGATGTAATGGGAACCAGGAATGTGATTTTAAAAACAGAGGGAATCGGAGAGCATTAAGCATTTTTTGTCCTGACCATCCAACTGACCAGCACCGTCTTGCTGTATATGTACGTTTATCTTAGACTTGTATTTTCTCTTAGTCTAATCTTTCTAGTTTTTCTAAGTGTTTTTCTGTGATGTCAGAACTGTACTACTGAATTATTTTAAGCATTTCTCTGAGATCTCTGTACTCTTGACTAGCACTGTGTTGTAAAAAGTATTGTCTTGTGTTTTTATTATTTATTATTAAATATTTTTAAACCCTTCCAACTGTGGCTGTTTTTGCAGAGGTAATTTAAGCTCTTTAGAGTACTTGCATGCCGTTGGTAAAATTGTACAAAGCCACTCTAATAGCTTTAGCCCTGGATAATAATATTGCACAATAATAATTGGACACCCTTTTAAGGGCCTTTGAGTAGCTGATAGATATTGGTGGGTAGTGGCAGCTGGTACTACCGTATAGTCTGGGAAAAAGAGGCACAGCTGGAGAACCTGTGCCAGCCTTCCCCAGGAGTGTCTATGTGGTTGTATAAACTCTTAAAGTGTGTGTGTTTCAGCTACTTTGGCAGGGACACGAAGCACTGGTTGGACAGTGAGGGTGCTGGAGGTTTTAGCTTGCCCACTAGGCTGAGATCTGGACCCTATATCTGTGCCATTGGGGAGTCTTATTGGGGACATGGAGAGCAAGGGAGCGACCAGCCCCGGACTTAATGTGATCTCTGGGTACACTTTACTGTGTGTATTTGTTATCCTTTCCTCCTATATGAAACGCCCCTCACTGGTGTTAGTGGTGAGGATTGAGGCTCCTTGACTGCTGGGCCAGGGCACGGGTGTCGCACACCCCTTTGACTTTGGGGAGATGTTTGACGTTTGGTGAGCATTGACCTTGTGGTTGCACATTTTTTTTTATTTGTCACATAAGTATTGATGCATAATGAGTGGAGGAAACATAAGTCTGAGTCTGCCTAATTATTTTAGCTATCCTTGACAAACTGCGTTTCCTACTACCCAACTCTTTCATTTATTTCATGTATTCCATGCTTCTTTAAAACTCTAGTTCTACTAAAAGTAGTTTTCCTCATCTGTTCTGACCCTGCCTTTCATCCACCTGTGCACCATATGTCCCTTTTTTGTCATAGGTTATTAGGCTGTTGGCCCTGGAGCCCTTACAAGTCTAGCCAAGAGTTTATCCCCAAAAAAGAAACCTCAGTCAGCACCTGTTGCCCCTGTTAGTGAGGGACACAGTTGGAACCCCTGGGACAAATTTGTGGTTTCCCATCTACTCATCAAGGTTGCGCTTGAAGAGGGTCAACGAGGTACTCTGTTTGACGTATATGGGAGGTGTAGTCCAGAGACTGTGCAGCCTCTGGGAGACAAACCTGTCTGTACAGCACGTTTTATTGATATCGCATATTAGATTCAGGCCTTTCAAGTGGGTAATGCGTGAGGAGTTAGACGTATGGTTATGGAGCATCTCTAGTAGAGCAAGATCCGAGATTGCCTTGTAGGTGAGACACAGATCACATCTGATCAAGCTGTACGATGTCAAGTAGAGTGATAGGGATTTGAGCCTCTCCGCATTAGACAGGTGTTGGAGGCAGTGGATTCTCTTTGTGAGGTATTTATGTGGCTTTTCCAGTTGGTGCAGATGTTTAGAGAGGTACATACCAAATGGTGCATTATACTCAATTATTGGTCTAATGAGGGAGGAGTATAGGGAGGTAGTAACCTCCTTTTTCTGGATGCAATCCCTTTTATTATGTGATGAACCAGGTAAAAGGCTTTTCTGACCACTGCCGCTACATGATGGTCGAATGTGAGATTGTTGTCAACTTGATTATCCAGGTCTGTCACCATAGGTTGTGTGCTTAGGGGGGTTACTGTTGATGTGGTAATCAGCTTTGGCCATGTTTGTGCCGAATGGCATGATACATTTTTTTGCATTTAATTTGAGGCCATGACTTTGGCACTGGTCATTTGTTGCTGTGAGACCCTCTTGCAGTATGTTGACATCATTTGGGGAGGTAGTGACAGCACCCAACTTAGTCTGCAAACCTGGTCAGGCACAGACCTTTTGTCTTTGCCTGGACCTCTGAGAAGTAGATGCTAAACAGCAGAGGTACCAGGACAGATCCCTGGGGAACACCACTAGTGACAGGTCTGCTATCGGAGGTGGAAGTGCCTATTTTGACCTTGTGAGTCCTGTCGGTGAGCCAGTTGGCCACCCACCTGATGAGATAGGGATTTACAGCAAGTTGTGTTTGCTTTTCAATGATGCCCAAGTGGGGGATTGTGTCAAAGGCCTTGGCTAAGTCAAAATAAGCTGTATGTACTGACTTTCCCTCATCCAGGGCCTTGGTGATGGTCTCAAAGAAGTCAACCAGGTTCAACAGGCAAGATCTGCCCTTGACGAATCCGAACTGGGTGGGGTTAAGTGTGTGGAGATTGCCTGTGCCCTTGTTTATGAGATCCATAATAATGTGCTCCATGGCTTTACAGATCAGACTTGTCAAGCTAATGGGACAATTGTTATCAGGGTCAGTAGTGGCGCCACCTTTGTGCAAAGGGATGAGAATGGTAGTTCTCCACTCTGCTGGAATGAAGCCTGTACTTAGGCTGTGATTGAATAGGGTGCTCAATAGCGAAGCTAGCTCCTGCTGGAGGTGGTGCAGAATACAGCCTGGGAATACTATCAGGTCCCATGGAAGCTATGTTCTTTGCCTTGGATAGGACCTTTAACACTTTGTCAAAAGGGCAATAAAACAAAACAAAGTAAAAAACAGACAGTTTGTTGTAATTCCCAACACACGTTTAATTGTAAGCGCTTTCGTGCAAGTCTGGTGCCTGCATTTCTTCAGACAAAATACAATCCCAGAATCCAATATTTAAATACATTTATAATCCCATTAATTACTTATAAAATTAGTAGCAATTATTTAAAGATATACATCACTATAATATAAGTAAGCAATACTATAAATATTACTTAATAATAATCATATTCATATTAAACCTGTTCAACTTTTTCCTAAGAAACTGAATAACGACTATAATACATTAAAGGTAAAAAAATCACTATTTTTATCATAAAAGTATTTTGCAAATAAAATGCATCATTCCATGGTATAAATTTACAAAATAGATAAAATTCTATAAGACTTGACCTTTTAAACAACCCAGAATTCATGCCAACAAATAAATAACTAGTAACCTTTTAAATACTAAAATTTAAATGTCGGTATCTGCTATACAGTATGCTTCACCTATCTAAAGCTTTTAATTTTAAGATGCATTTAATAGAACTATATTTGTTGAGTCCTGGGTACATGTATGCATTGGTACTGATTTGCCGTATGAGTTCTCTTTATTCCAATATTAATCGCCAAGGGCCTCCTCTAATAGCTTTACGGACACATTCTGCAATAACATACTTAAATTTATGCGATGGATATTCCAGTGTATGCCTAGCTAGAGCATTCGTAGTGGTCCCTTTATTAATATGGTACAGATGTTCATATATTCTTTGCTTGAAAGCTCTCTCTATTTTACCGATATAATAACTCAGACACAGCTGGCATATTGCAATGTATGCTACCCTTTTTGTGTCAGTTATATTTACCATAAATCTGATATTCTTTTTTTTTTATGCTAAACCTACTACCTGTCAAAATGTGCTGGCATTGTTGGAACTTCCCATATTTATTCGTAACCCAACTGGTGTGTGTACCATTAGTCTTGAAAGGCTTTCAAGTGAAGGCCTCCCCTATATACTATATGTGGGCTATTGCCTACCCTTTTCCTGATATTGGAATCTTCGAGTAATAATGCCCAATTCTTGCTCAAAATATGTTTAATTGCATTTGCATTTATGGAGAAAGTAGTTATATAGCTTATCTTATTCTCCTGATAACCAAGCCCAACATGCCCATCCTCCTCAAATGCATCCCTTTGCTCTAGGAATCCTTTACATAAAATGGGTTTAAAATGTCCATTATTTCTTTTTGTCAATACCTCTTCAAAAATCTGTTCAAAAAGCACCATAGGATAGCCCCTTTTAATAAACATACACTTCAAATTATTGCATTCAAGTATAAAGTCATCATCCAAAGAGATGCTCTTACCAGTTGGGCTTTTACCACTGCTCTTTTTTTGATGGTAGGGATGATTACTGCTAAAATGTAGAAATGCATTAGAGTAAGTGGGCTTCCTAAATATAGTTGTCTTGTATCTTTTGAATATTCTGTCCTTGGTTAACCTTGCATCCATAAAATTAATAGAATCATAGTCAAACTGGAATGTAAATCCAAGAAACTGTGTTTGTTTTGAAATAGCTGATAAATTCAATTGCAGAATCCTTTGTTCCTTAACATATAAAAAACATGTTATCCTGGTATCTAGTGTACCAGGCTACATTCTCTTTGAACATAATGTTGTTAAATAAATACTGCATTTTCCATAAAGCCATTACACAGTTAGCGAAGGTACCGCCACATGGGGACCCCATCGCTACACCTGTTTTTTGTAGGTAGAGCTGTTTGTCAAATAACATAAAGTTATTACACGATACCAAATCAAGCAGCGTTACAATTAAATTCTTCATGCTCTATTTTGTGTAAAATAAGCAATTGCCTTACCCATTCTAAGCCTGTCTTTTGAAGCATGACAGTGTAGAAATCCACTATATCCACTTA
This sequence comes from Protopterus annectens, assembly GCF_019279795.1. Lineage (NCBI taxonomy): Eukaryota > Metazoa > Chordata > Ceratodontiformes > Protopteridae > Protopterus > Protopterus annectens. The sequence goes on along the minus strand of NC_056733.1, from coordinate 425,607,086 downwards.
TTTGACTTTCTCAAGTTGTTGAAAGCATATAAAGTAAGGATTATGAAGCCAGATAAAGGCGGTGGACTTATTTTCATGGATGAAGATGACTATACCAATAGAAAGTCTAATATGCTACAATGTGATTGATATGTTAGAGTCAGCATTAATGAAGTAAATATCGCATATAAAAGAGTAAAATATGTATTAAATGACCTTCTGTTGAAAAACAGCATAGATATAAGTACATATCATTACTTAACTATCCCAGCACCACTAACACCTGTACTGTTTCGTTGTCCTAAAATACATAGATTTGGCTAATCCACCTTTTAGGCCAGTAGTAGACAGAAGAAAATCCATAACGTACGCATGTGCAAAATTAATAGACAGCAAACTTAAGCCCGTTATTAATAACGAACCACAGATCTGTAAAGATTCGTGGGATTTTTTGAAAAACATTAATAGCCTAGAATGTAATAATGATTTTAACTTTCTTAACAGTGGATATAGTGGATTTAGGCACCGTCATTCCTCAAAAGTCTTAGAATGGGTAAGGAAATAGCTTATTTTACAGAAAGTAGAGCATGAAAAAATTAATTTAATTGAAAAACTGCTTGATTTGGTATTGTGTAATAACTTTGTTATTTGAAAAACGGCTCTACCTACAAAAGACAGGTGTAGCGATGGGGTCCCCTTGTGGGGGTACCTTCGCTAACTGTGTAATGGCTTTCTGGGAAAGGCAGTATTTAACAACATTATGTTCAAAAAGAATGTGGCCTGATACACTAGATACCAGGATGATGTTCTTTATATGGAAAGGAACAAAGGATTCTGCAGTTGAATTTATAGCAGCTATTTCAAAACAAACGCAGTTTCTTAGATTTACATCCCAGTTTGAATATGATTCTATTAATTTTCTGGATGTAAGGTTAACCAAGGCAGAATATTCAAAAGATACAAGGCAACTATATTTAGGAAGCCCACTTACTCTAATGCATTTCTACATTTTAGCAGTAAATCATCCCTACCACCAAAAAAGAGCGGTGGTAAAAGCCCAATTGGTAAGAGCATCCAGGATAGTTTCTTTGAATAATGACTTTATACTTGAATGCAATCATTTGAAGTGTATGTTTATTAAAAGGTGCTATCCTATGGTGCTTTTTGAACAGATTTTTGAAGAGGTATTGATAAAAAGAAATAATGGACATTTTAACCCCATTTTATGTAAAGGGTTCCTAGAGCAAAGGGATGCATTTGAGGAGGATGGGCTGTTGGGCTTAGTTATCAGGAGAATAGGATAAGCTATATAACTACTTTTGCCAAAGATGCAAATGCAATTAAACCTATTTTGAGCAAGAATTGGGCATTATTACTCGAAGATTCCAATATCAGGAAAAGGGTAGGCAGTAGCCCACATATAGTGTTTAAGAGAGGCCTTAATTTGAAAGCCTTATTAGAATGTAAAAACAAGACTAATGGTACACACACCAGTTGCGTTATGAATAAATGTGAGAGGTGCCAACAATACCAGCACATTTTGACAGGTAGTAGGTTTAGCATAAAAGAAAAAAGAATGTCAGATTTATGGTAAATATAACTGTGACACAGCAGGGGTAGTATATATTGCAATATGTCAGCTGCGTCAGAGTTATTATATCGGTAAAACAGAGAGAGCTTTCAAGCAAAGAATATATGAACATCTGTACCATATTAATAAAGGGACCACTACGAATGCTCTAGCTAGGCACACACTGGAATATCCATCGCATAAATTTAAGTATGTTATTGCAGAATGTGTCCGTAAAGCTATTAGAGGAGGCCCTTGGCAATTAATATTGGAATAAAGAAAACTCATTTGGCAAATCAATACCAATGCATACATGTACCCAGGACTCAACGAATATAGTTCTGTTAAATGTATCTTAAAATTAAAATCTTTAGATAGGTGAATCATATTGTATAGCAGATACCAACATTTAAACTATATAGTATTTAAAAGGTTATTAGTTATTTATTTGTTGGTATGAATTCTGGGTTGTTTAAAAGGTCAAGTCTTATAGAATTTTATCTATTTTGTAAATTTATAGCATGGAATGATGCATTTTATTTGCAAAATATTTTTATGATAAAAATAGTGATGTTTTTTAACTTTAATGTATTATAGTTCAGTTTCGTAGGAAAAAGTTGAATAGGTTTAATATGAATATGATTATTATTAAGTAATATTTATAGCATGGCTTATTTATATTATAGTGATGTATATATTTAAATAATTGCTACTAATTTTATAAGTAATTCATGGGATTATAAATGTATTTAAGTATTGGATTCTGGGATTGTATTTTGTCTGAACAAGTGCAGGCATCGGGCTTGCACGAAAGCGCTTACAATTGAACGTATGTTTGTGATTACAGCAAGCTGTCTGTTTTTTTACTGTGTCAAAAGGGCCTTTAGGGGGTTGACAGGGGGCGGTGAAGTTTGTGCTGAACCTGTCAGCTAGCAGGTTGACTTAGTCAACAGGATCAGTATAAGTGACACCGTTAAGTACTAATTCGGAACAAACCTGGGCTTTGCCTTGGAGTTTCCTGATGTAACTGAAGGCTTTGTGGTTTCCCTTTGTTTCAGAGGCTAGTTCTGATTCACAATTGGCTTTGGAGGTTTTCACTAGTGATCTAATTTGCTTGCTGAGGCTAAGGAGGTATTTTTCTCAGTTTGGAATTTATTTCTTTTTACCCTTGGACAACAGTTGCTTCCTTTTGTTGTAAAGCCTGTTAACAGAGAATGTCTACCAGACTGGTTTGTGTTTTCTTGAGGAACAGGTTTTAGTTTTGTTGGGTATGGCTGAGTCCATGCAGTTGTACAGGTGCGTTTATACTGCATTGGCCTACTGTTCAGCATAGTTTTCTGCATCCTGTGAGGGGGGCAGTGGTGTAAACTACTGATACCCTCCCTTAAGAGGTTGTAGTTAGCTTTTTAGCATGATTACAGCTGGGGGGGATTGGATGGGATACAAACTTCGAATGAGACAGACAGATGATCTCATCTCACCAGGGAAGAACATACTATGGGAGTGGTGCAGCAGTCGCCCATATTGGTGAGAACCAAGTCCCGAATGTCATCTCCCCTTGTGGTGGATGAGATGAGCAGGTCTAGTGCGTTAGAACTGATAACATCAAGGAGTCGTTGGGTAAGTGCATTCGTGCAGGAATAGTTCACCCAGTCTGTGGTGGGGTAGTTGAAGTCACCAAGGATCAGGGTGTTATGGGGGTACCTTGATGGAGTCAAGTAGATCCAGGTAGGAGGAGTGGGTGCCTTGCAGTCATGGAAGGGAGGTCTGTAGCTGGCTATAACTTGGATGGGTGTCTTGCCAACTGTCAGTTGCACTTGGAGTAGTTCCAGTGCATCATGCTGGCAAACAAATCTGGAGGTGTGCCTATCCTTAATGAAGATAGAGACTCCACCATCCTTAGTCTTCCCGACCTTATTTTGGGGTCGGAATGTGTGGAATGATAGCTTTGTAAGAAACATATGCTGTCCACAGCCCTGAACCAAGTTTCCGTGACCTTAAAGACGTTGGCATTTTCCAGTGAGAGGAGAGGCTCCAGTGAGTGCTTTTTCAGGTTAAGGCTTCTAGCATTAAGCAGCATGACCTTCAATTTGTTTTTTTGACAGAGCTTTTATGTTGGAAGATTTGTCTTTGGGGCATTGCCTAAAAAAAGCACAATGGGGATGGCAAGAGCCTTGGCCAGGATCCGGAATCCCAGGGGTGACAGGTGGAAGCCATCTCTGGCAAAGCATCGAGGCCTGTCAACCATGTCATCCCAGGCAGACTGATACCGGATCCCCTTGGAATGACATCAGAAACTAAGCCAGTTGTTGAAGTCAATTTTTTGTTGGTACTGTGGTATCATTCTTGGTGAAGGTAGAATGCTGTTTAGGGCTAGGATCATACCTCCCTTGGACACATACACTGAGAGCTCAATCATGTCTCTCTTCATATAGTCCAAGGAGGTACGCCTCAAGTCATTCACACCAACATGGACAATGACAGAGTCATACTTGTACTTGTTGGGGAGAGACTTGCATGCTTGCTTGATGTGGCAGATTCTGGCACCAGACAGGCCACTGACTGTGACCTTCTCCTTGTCGAGGCTGGTGATGGCGGACATCGGTGTCTCTCACAATTTTGACGCCAATAACTAGTATGTTTGGTTTATTGTTGTGCCTTGTGGGATGAGCTGGTTTATTCTTTTGCCTTATGGGCTGTGTTTGTCAGACACTGGTGTGCTGTCTGCTGTCTGTGATGTTTTTGGTGGTGGGTGTGGAATGTTTGTGAGTGTGTTTTGGAGGACTCTGCTGTTTAGGTAAGTTTTTATGGCGGACCTCTGCATGGTTGTGCGGTGCTTCGCTGTGTGATGTGAGTGGTGTAGTGTTTGTGCTGGCAATCTCCTCTTTGTCAGGAGTATTGACTGTGGCACAAGACAGCATGGATTCCAGGTTACTGATGTAGATGCATTTCTCGCAAGTAGAAGAATTATGTGCGAGGAGAAGAGGGCTGTCAGTAAACATGAGGCAGTTGCTACACTGTCTCAGTATGCCCATGTCAACCAGGCTGCAGGAGAAACTGATGGGAATTGTCCAGGCATAGTGTTCTGAATACTTGGGCGGACTTGTGGAAAGAGGGTTTTGATAAGGTTTGTCCACAAGATTGTAGACCACAAAAACCTTTTTAAGTGTAAAGTAATTGGTCTGAAGCCCAAACCAGAACTAAGATGCTTAGAATAACAGATAAACTTAATCAGGCTACTAAAAAGCACTAATAAATGCAGCAGAATAAAAGCACTTGAACACTTAAGAGCACACAGCAAAGAAAAAAATTAGGTAATAAAGTAAGAACATCGTTGCAGTAAAAGCAGTTGAATAAAGTGTAATTTTTTTGGGGGGGGTACAGAAGATAGTTCAAGACTGCGGTGGTGGTGCTGTGTGGTAGCGTTGTCGCCTCACAGTTAGACGTTGCCCGTTCGATTCTCAGTTAGAGCGTCTTCTGTGTGGCGACATGCGTGAATGGGTGTTCCTTCGTTGAAGGTTGTGCGTTAGGCCCAGCAAGCCAGCACGTAAAAATGTACTGCCAATCATTAGCGAACCGGAGTTCCGCTGTGGTGACCCCTAACCAGGAAAAGCCAAAAGACACAAACAGAAGATAGTTCAAGATTAAGAAAATAAGGGGGTTGGGCTTCCCAAATGCTCTCTCTCTACTCAGTAGACTGAGCTGATGAGATAGGACTGGGAGGAGTGTCCAAAATCAAAGAAGCAAGGGGGTAGTCCTTCCCAAGTGATCTCACTGCACTCGTTAGAGTGATCAAATGAGATGGGATTAGGAGGAGTGTCCAAAGTCAAAGAAGCAAGGGGTAGTCCTACCCAAATGATCTCACTTTACTCAGTTGACTGAGCAAATGAGTTGGGAATCAAATTTACAGAAGGGGCATGTGATTCCAAAGCCACAAAGTTTAAGAGTACAACACCAGAAGGGAGGGAAAAGCAAACAAAATACAGGCAGACAGAGGCCAGCAAATAAATAAATGCAGTACAGTTTTGTTAACTATCACTAAAACAGATCTAGTGCAAAAAAGTATACTTGTATCAGCTTGGTAAATCCAGATTTTTATATAATCAAACATAGCCAGGTAATTAGCTCTGCTATATCAAGCAGAGCTGATCTTCACTGTCTTACATCTTCAGATCCATACCTTCAATCAAATTGGCATCTGTTTTCTAGAATATACAAGCCTACTTGTCTTGTTCATAACTCCATCCATTTCAACAATACAGAAACCAGAAAAAATATTCACTTAATTCATACAAAAAAGAAAATCAGTCTGATAGAAAGGATACAGAGAATGGCCATGAAAACACGAACAGGGATGGGGGATGGGGTTAGGGTTAGAAGGAGGGCTAGAGAAACTAAGAGTTAAATGGTGGAAAAAGGAAACCATGGGGGTTACATAACCTGGAAACACAGGACAGCCATGATGTGTAGGGGTGTTAGGCTCTAAAGATAAAGGACTGTTGCGGGAAGATGGGGCACAGGTGACAACTGAAAGGGGCACCATTCATAATATTATGCAAGGAACTTCCTTCAAGGAAAGAGTTGTAAAAAAAACCTGAAAAATACTACTGAAGATGATGTGAAGCACAATATAGCTGAGAAGGAAATTTAGCTCTAGATGACATTTCTTAAAACAGTGGTGCAGTTTATCATTAAAGGGATTCAGGGGGTCAGGGTCCTCAGGCGGAATAAGAAGATGATGAAGCAAGTTGAGAGGCATCTGCTAATGCAGCTGACAACAACAGTACTTGACAGATTTTTGGCCTTCCATTATCATCATAGTATGCATCTGTTATCTCAACCTGTCAATTTGCTAATGTTTTGATTCTTACTGATTTGATTTTGGAAGAGTTGTTTGCATTTTTCAAATAAAAAATCACCAGTAATTTATTTATGATTTTCTTCTTCTTTAAGGTTCTTGACACCATTTTGAATAAATTTGGCCTGTGTACTGAAAATGCTACAGAAGTACCTCAGAAACTAGGATCGAGGCCCAGAATGTCACTCAACAGCATCTCTGAACAGGTACAGTATTATCTTCTTGCAGATTGTCTCTGTGGCGTGTGTGTGAGTGTGTGTGTGTGTACATGTACAGTGGATATAAAAAGTTTACACACCCCTGTTAAAATGCCAGGTTTTTGTGATATAAAAAAATAAGACCACAATAAACCATTTCAAAACTTTTCCAACTTTTAATGTTACCTATAACCTGTACAAGTCAATTGAAAAACAAACAAGTCTGTTAGGGGAAAATATACAATAAACTGGTTGCATAAGTGTGCACACCCTTAAACTAATACTTTGTTGGAAACACCTTTTGGTTTAATTGCAGCATTCAATCTTCTTGGGTACACACCTGCCATCAATTAAAGAGACTCTGATTAACTCCAAATAAAGTTCAGCTGTCCTAGTAGGGTTTTCCTGACATTTATTCAGTTGCCTGCTACAG